>NW_024395977.1:17169789-17419101 GCF_016617805.1 Bactrocera tryoni
ATGAATGCTTCACGCAAATATGCGTCTTGTCTATCATTTTGTTGACACGGCTGTGGTAAATGGTTGGCTATTATATAAACGATTAGGAGCACAAAAAGGAAATACAGTCACAAACAGTTTAGCAGATTTTCGTCTGACAGACTGAAAAACTCTGTAAAATGGGTAAAGCTGCAACACCACGTGGAAGGTCTTCAAAATTATCTAAAAATCTTTCACTAGAGTACAGTAATATATTTATATACCACATAGAAGTATAATGCTTATACTTTATTTCTAGAGAAAGCACCAGAGAAGTAGGCACATCCCCTAAAATGAAGTACGGTTGGACCATATGGACCACATGGGCCAACATGGGTAAAAAATCAAGTTACTTATAATTTACCATGTTGTGACGAATACACGTATGTTAAATACGAAAAGTGTGAAATTAATTTGTTTCAACCAAGCAAGAAATTGTTTCAAAAAATTTCACATAGAACAAATTTAAATTTATTGTAAAAGTAATAAATTTACTTCTATCCACTTTTATTAAATAATATACAGAGCATATCCGTTCAGTAAGTTATTTGTTTTGTTTTGCTAAAAACACGGCAACCATAAAATTTCAAATTTGTCATCTTATTAACAATATAATTTAAAAAAGTGTTGTTTTCACGAATATTAAATTATGCAACAAAGAGGTCTTTAGATAATCGTTATGTTGCTCCGTACGATCGATATTTGCTTGCAAAATATAACTGTCACATTAATTTCCAGGTGTGTACTTCCGTTAAAAGTCTTTAATATATATATAAGTATGTATATAACGTATTCGATAGTGCAATAGTTGGCTAAATGAGATAAGCCTCCCCTACATCCATGCAGGTGTACACAAAGACACAACACTGCCGCACTCCAATCCACCATACCAACAGAATACACACATCAATACAACCCTTTCGCGAGAGCACCCCATTTCCACACACGCAAACACACACCCCACTGGATACCACCTAACAAAAAGGGTCGTCACCTCTACACAGCAGTGTTTTCTTATTGCTTAGCATATTTATTAAACCGATTTTGTGAATTTGAACCATATTTAAAATATACAAACCCAAACTAAAATTGTCTAAAACCGAAACCGGGCGTTTTGACTTCAAAAAAGGTAAAGAAAGTGGTAAGTGTCAAACCGGTGAAGCAAAGTGGACACCGACTCAAACTTTGGTCCTGCGAGCCATAAAGAATGGCACTGAGAAATACAAAATACATAAAATAAAATCAAGCAGCGTGACTAAAGTGCGGTGAAAAATATAAACACTTACATACTTGTGACACAGTGAGTGCAGTTAAAATACAAAAAAAAAAACTTAAATAAAAGAAAAGGTAGAATATTTGGCTGTTCAAAAACATAAAAAAATTTAAAAAAAAACGGGAAAACAAGAACAACAACAAAAACAAACAACTTGGAGTTAAAAAAAACACGCAAACAGTTTTTAAAAAACGGAAAAAAATAAAACACACATATGAATATGTATTTACATACATACATAAATAAATATATCAACAAGTAAGGAGGGGCTAAGTTCGGGTGCAACCGAGCATTTTATACTTTTGCAACTTGCAAGAATCAAAGCCAGGGAAATACTTTAAGGTGTAAAACCAATCATATAGAGTAAAGTCAGCGGGATGTTCGAAAATCCTGATATTAGTTATATAGGGGCTAGGCCAAATTTTTGCTCAAAGTTATAAGCAAAACATGTTCTTTTAGTTTCATTGGGATAACTCACATATTGGCCGACATATGCGTTACAAAGTCATCCCGAAAATTTTAATTTTAGGTATATGGGGGCGAAGGGAAGTATTTGTCCGATCCAACCTTTTTTGGATATACAGACAAACCATTATTAAGAGGAATTATCCCTTAATTTTAGTTATATTCATATATCACAAACTAACCGACATTTTCCATCAAAAGTCAACTATAGGTACCGGGGTCTAAATATTCGGTACCTTGGGGCTTGAACTGTTTTTATTGGATTTAAAAAAATTTTGATCATAAGGTGGCACACACTAAAGACATTATTAGTGCGAAGTTTTATCCCGTTATATTAATTTCTTCTTGATTTGTGTATTGGAAACTCAACGAATCAGGTGAATTTTACAATTGTGCTATATGGGAAGTAGGTGTGGTTGAAATCCGACGTTTCCATTTTCATAACATGACAAAAGAATGTAAGTAGAATGCCAACAAAATTTGTCGAAGTCGGTTGGTCGGGTCCCGATTATTTCACCAGAAGGTGAGCAGTGCCACGAACATCGTTCAATTTTCACACCAACTCTCATAAAGCTCGAGCTTTTAGTAATTTTCAACAGTACCGTTACATGAAGAGTGAGCGGGATTATCCTCCGATTTTATCCATTTTCACAGTGTTGGTAGGAATTTTTATAAGAATGGTACTCAGCATTAGAGGGCGAGCCCATGCCCACTTTTTAAAAAAATTTTGTTCACAGGTGCCTCTTGCTACTGCCCAAGAAAAGGAAACCAATATATTGGGAAAAACTCGTATGTATTTACATAAGTACGGAACATACACAACAAGAAGCAAAACAGAAAGAAGAGGAATCACAATCGTTGGTATACCCCAATCTCAAATACATCAGAAGCAAAAGGAGAGGAAAGGAATCACACGCATTGAAGCGGCACAAAGTGAGTTCTATCGACTCCATTTCTTATTTTAAAATTTGTACTTATTTGAATATATGTATGTATGTATGTTGAATGTTATATAGTTAATCTTTCTAAGCACTGTATTCAAATCTGTTAACATTTTAATAGAACGGTTACTACCAAACTGTTTGAACTTACGGCTAATTTTCGGTGAATAAATTGTCAGTTTTGTCTTAAAAATACCATCGAGATATTAGCATCTCTAAGAATCACCACTTCACATAAAATCTCGAAAATAATTTAAATAAAAAACGATGTCTTTGATGTACGCATACAAAGGGTTTATTATTATTTTTCTTATTATAACTTATAATATTTATTTTATAGAGAACAAATCACTTAGTCGAAATAGGTTGACGAGGTGTTCGGAATGGGTGACCAATTGAATGGCGCGCAGGATCGTTGTCGTTATCAAATGTAGATGTTGTAGAGAGGTGGAGCCGGGTGGTGACGTCGTCGCACGTTTTAATCAAAACTTAAAAGCTGCGTACAGGATGGGTGTCGCAAAACAAATGTGTCCTATGCAATGATCCAGTTCCTTTTTGTTGGTTTGGCTGTAAGCGATGTCGTCGTGTTGTGACCTCTTGCTGTGTGGTGTGATGTGTTAGGGTGCGCCAGTTTTTCCCGGCTAGAGTGGGGGAAGCTTAACTCATTTAAACACACTGGGCCCCCTAGGCGAATATTTTGCCTAGTATTACGCGTATGTACCATATATGCGATTAGATTTATTGCGGTGTACTTCTGGTAGAATACCCAAGGGGGCGGAATACCTGTAAATGCTAAAAACGTCTTTGGTTTTAAACAAATTTGGTAAGTATTTGCTTTCGTTTCCTTGATATGTTTATTATTTGTGGTTTATTTAAAATTAGCTGACCCCGCAGCCGTTGTCCTGCGTGAAATTATGTGTTTTGAAATGAAAAGAAAGTTTAATTTATCATTTAATTTTTGTTTTTTTTTTCAATGTAACGCAGCTTGATAAACAACATTTTTTGGTTTCTGTACAGAAAAGATGATTTTCCTACTCGTGAGCACGCAACGGCCGTGTGAAAAACAAAGCATTTCCAAATTTATGCCTCACACTATGTGACTATCTTTAGGTCCTGTTGATTGTCATCTCAAATGCAATTTTCAATGGAAACGGAATACGTTTGAACTGTAATGGGAAATTGTTAGAACTCAAAGGAATATTAGAATCAAGCATTCTGCCCCTTGTATTCGATAGGTGCGTTACAATCAGTCGGGTTCCATTACACAGTTTCGGCGCATGATGATTGCGAAACATAATAACGACCGATCCTACTTTGAGACGCAAATGATGCGGTGGCATACCAAGCCTGTCCAAAGAATTTAGAAATACCAATGGATAATTCACGGCGTGATCTTCATTGTCAAGACGATCGATCGATTTGTGTGAGCGCAAGCCTTCCGAAATTTGACTTTGAATCTTCCAGTTTAAGTCAACAATATCGGTATTTTTGGCAGCTAACATTGCACGTGCACTTAAGGAATCGTAGTTACGATAATTTGCCCAATGTCCGAACATTTGTGAAGAGTTCATCTTTCGTGAATTGATGAAGGAAAGATGGAATTGATATCGAACCACCGGAAGTATCAACCGAAATTGTACAATTTCCAATTTTTAACAAAGACGATGTAAAATGTCTTCGGCAATGTCATTTTTGTTCGTATCCCATAATTGACGCGGATTTGAAGGCTGATATGTCGAAATGTTTATATCGAAAATGTGCGAACTTCATTTTCATTCCAGTGATTAACGTGTTCCAGCAATTATAACTGCTGGCTTACTTCTCCATAACTTGCACACACCGTACCATTCATAGTAAGCAATGACTCAAATAAAGTTGAACCGCGTACAATAATCAATAGCAACCTAAAGCATTAGTTGAGAACACATCTGGATGTCAATCTACTGGTTGGCCTTGATTTCTGCGCAACTATTTCTTCGACGATGCATTCCATGTATAATATCAAGTTATTTCCGAATACAGAAAACGGATCACTGACGAAAGTTGAGAAAAAACTCGACAATGGTAATTTTGTTGCTGGCGTTGTTTCCACTGGCTGTACTGCATTCTCTGGGTTGAAATACGCTTTTTGGCCATTCTCCAAATTAACTGCGAGACGCACAACAGTCAGAAAACGTTCATGAGTTGCAAAAGTAAATATCCTACAAAGCGCTTGATGTGATTTAGACAATATAGTACGATCCATGTGTTGTCAACTTCGATATTCACTCTTCTCTTCGTAACAAATTTCAATCTGCAATTGACCCCTTTGTGTGAAACACACGTAAAGTTTTCACTGAATAATTTTCAATAATTTTTCTTTTGAATAGCCGGTATAAAAAAGCAAGCGACCGAAATTGAACGATTCAAATAATTTACCAATCAAAATATTGAAAAACAAAACAAATAAAAATTAAAAAAAAATGAGTATGGAAAAAAGTTACTTTTTGGAATTGTCCAATTTTCCGACTTTTCTTCATTAAGAGTATAAGGTATTTTTATTTTTAAACCTTCCTTGATCAACAACGAACAACCTCTGAAAATTTCATCAAGATTGGTTCAGCCGTTCTCTTAGCGTTACAAACAAACAAACATTCATTCGTTTGTATGGGAAAAAGAGAGGGCTGTTTTTAGGAGTTTTCCGGCAATTATTCGAATTCCATTCTTGAACCTCAACGAACATTTGCCAACAAATAGCAAAAAAGTAAAAAAAAAAACAAACACGTGCGGGAGCTGTAGCACATGAAAATTTTCATTAGCTCTGCTGTGCTACCGCTCCCAATTTTTTGCTCCCGCTCCAGTTATAGTTTTTCACCTAACAAAACTCGGAGCAGAGTAGAGCACATACTTTTATATTGTTCTGCTAAGACTATGCTGTGGCTCCAGACAAAGTGAGTAGCGTAGTTTTTCAAACGCTGCTTTTTGTGCCTATGAGCAACATAGTGTCTCTTGGCAATTTTTATAATTTTGGTTTTCGGGATTTGTAATTAAGCCCGTGTTTTTTTTGTATGAGCGCTTTTTTGGTGTGAGAAAAGATATGTGCTGTAATGAAGCATTGGTATCTTTTATGACAATATAAGCATTCAAATTGACTTCTTGCAATTTGAATACGTATGAGCATCAGAAAGCTGCAATGAGTATGATTAAAGCAGAACAAACACTCGTGCCAAAAACACTATCAAATCAATTCAGTTCATCATTGACAAAATTGTTGATCAATTCGAGTACGCACCAGCTTCAACTGATTTGATGCAACATGAACAATCTGTTCTTCGGCAATCACGATCGAGTAAACGTTATGGCTGGCTTCGGTTCAAATCGTATTCTGTTAGTTCCTAGCGTTGTGGCGATTATATGAATCGATGTGAAACTGCGAATAAACTACGAGTAAATCTACGAGTACAGCAAACAACAACAATTTTCTGTTGGATTGATTTGAATCATGTGTGGTATAAAATGTATGAGCTTTGAAAATATGCGCATGTTACAAATTTTTGACGTAACATAATTACTTCGTCCATTAAGTTTTTAAATCTCTCGCAAGATATAAGTTTATGTCCTCTTGTGCATAGTTCGCCTGACGTGTGTTTTTTCTGTTCGGATGTAAACGTATGTGTTTTGTTAAAAATTCTGTTTGGTTTGTTTTTGTTTCTAGCTTGTGGTCTATTGAAGCTTATATTGAGGTCGTATTGATTTTTTTTTGTTCCGACCCTTTTTTCTTCTATTCTTTCCGCAATTTCATATTGTGTAGTCAGAAAGTCTTTCATTTGTTGCCAGAGCGATTGCTCCCACAAAAGTAACGATTTTTCTGGTAATGCGGCGGTACATATGTTTATTGAGTGTGGGAATATTTTGTGTCGATAGAATCGACAAACAATTTGAAACAGTGGATTCTAGTGTGATGAATTCTACACTTGTTTCTTTCCTAATTTTTGACAAGTTCATTAGTGTCGTTACTTGTTTATCGACCAGTACTCTTTCGTTTTCGTATCTCGCTTTTAGAGATTCCCGAGCCAAATTGAAATTGTCGTCATTAAGAGCGAACTGTTTTACTATTATGCCTGCTTGACCTTTAGTTTTGTATCTGGGGTGCTAGAATTTTTGTGCTTTTGATAGTTTGGGATCAGGGGCGTCGCGAGGATCCAGATCATGGGGGGGTGAGTTCCCTTTGAAATGCCGACTCATTTCAAGAATTTGCCGATTTAATGTATATGTTTATAAATATATATAAAATAAGAATATCTTCATTTCTGATAAGGTATTACGGAGAAGTTTGACAACATAATAGCATAATTCATTATTTTATTCTTAAATAAGTATTGTATATATTAGTATAATCATCATTTAATATGTTTCTCTTAATATACATATATTGTTCAGCGACGTGTTACGCGGGAAAAAACAAGATTTTTTTAAGAATTTGAATTGCAAAAAATATAAATTTCTGAGTTATATTTTCACTCTGCGATGTTTCAACATTGACCATTTTCCAACAACATCGCGCAGATCGATTTCGTCTACTTTATCCTTTGAAGAAGAAAGCAGCATCAAAGAATTCAAACGTTCATCCCCCATTGTTGTACGCAAATCGTTGAAAATAAATTTCAATTTACTAAAAGAACGTTTACATGAAGCTGACGTGACAGGAGCAGTCATTATGTAATGAACAATTTTGTACGCAGAAGGAATGACCTTTCTCAATTTGTACGCTACTATAGAAATGTCATCGAAAGATTTACACTCTTTACATGAATCAAAAAGAATTGGTGTTTCAGCAAAAATACAATCTAGATCTTCACTGAAGAACTTTGGTTCCAATTGCACAACAAATTGTATAGATTCTATTGTAATATTACTTCTGTTAGCTGTAATCCTGAACATCTCTTGAATGGGTTTGAAGGTTGACATAGTTTCTTGCAAATTATCTTGAATACAATTTGTGAAATTTTCGAGGACAATTTTGAATTTTTTTCTATAAAATGTCTGGAAATCAAAATTACAAGCAGTTGCTGGATTATCGTCATATTTCTTCGGACCACGGCGTGTTCTGTGGTGTTTCGAAAAGTAATTTTGAGTGTTGACATGACACTTTTCAGCAAATGCAACTGAACTCGCTAGCAATGCGTTAATTTGTGAATCGTCATTCATTTGTTGGAATAACGCTGATGTGCTTTCAATCAGCAATAATGCGTCAATGACGTTCAATTTCTCGGCTTCCAAACTTTCTGTCAAATTTTTTACTTTAAACAATACATTTTTACAAAAAAATAACGAGCTAATAAAATCAAAATCCAGAATTTTTTTAAGCAGACCAGAAGCTAATGTACGTGTATTGTTATCAAAATTTTCTGAATCTTTTTGAATAACTTCCAAAGCGTTAACAATACCTTCGAAAGAAATCCACACAGCTTTTACTGTTTCAGCCCGAGCAGTCCACCGTGTTATTGACAGGTTTTTCAGTTGCAATGCATTCTCAATATCATTTAATTCTTTTCGCAAACTAAGAAAACGTTTCGTACTTCCAGAAAAAAAAACGTACAGTGTTTCAAAAACGTTAAAGAATACTTTAATCAAAACACTTGCATTGCATGATGTTTCAACAAATATGTTGATCCGATGAGCATGATATGGTATATAAGGGATAGTTTTCTCATATTTTTCTGACAATTTTCGCTGGGTTCCTTTATACTTGCCAGACATGTTTTTTGCAAAATCGTAGGACTGGAAAACAATTTTTTTGATCGAAATCTCCATTGAATTAAGAGCTTCTACAATTTTTTTAGCCAACTCTTCGCCCGATTTTTTTTATATATATGTTATTATATTGCACATATAAAAGTAAATTAGGAGATAACCGACTTTTGAAAGAATGACGATCGATAGTAAATTCATTCTTCGAACTTAAAAAAAATATATATTCAACCACTGTTATTCGAACATTGTAGTGTTTTAATAATCCTCGTGGAAATTACGAAAAGGTGTCTTTTTAAGCTTGCTTCCGCAATTATAGAGCTACATATTTATTGCGGTTTCCTGAAGTTAAATTTTCATAAATTCCGGCTAGTGAATTCGCAATGGATATGACGTAAAAATTAATGTGCAATAATATATTTTGATGAAAATCTTAAAAATATTCAATAAGTTTTGACAACAAATTTCCGGGTACTTGGCAACTCTTACTGGAATTGCCGAAATGAACTTTCAAATTTTTAGTTATGATATTAAAACGGCCGAAAATGCCGACTCGTTCATAGATGGGGGGTGTCACACCCCCCACACCCCCGCCCCCCTCTTGCGACGCCCCTGTTTGGGATCTTTGTAAAATTCTTATAAAATAATAACAAGAAAACCAACCCAATGGAAGCGTTGAAACTATGATGTTCAAGCTTAACCAATGTGTGACACAATTTATGTCTACAATGCAAAATATGATTCAACAGATAATCAAATCACAAAATCAAATGTTGCTAACTTTTTTAAGTAAAAATTGAGTGTATTGAACATTTATTATTGGAGCTTATTAGATTTCATGATGAAAATAATATAGATGTTATGCTTTTGTCAAAAACCATTTCGTTATATCGGGACTTTGAATCTACTTATGTTACAAATCTACCAGATGGAAAGGCACATGGTGGAATAGCAGTGTTGGTTGGAAAATGATTAAATCACCACGCATTAGAATCTATTGCTACAGCACAGTTACAAGCTATAACAATGTCTATAAAAAATCGCTGCGGGGACTTAAACTTGACGGGTAAATACTGCCCACCTCGGTTTAGAATTAGAAACAACCAATTTAAAGAGTCTTTTGGAACGCTAGGTCATAGATTTCTAACAGGTGAGGATTACAATGCAAAACTCATGTTTTGGGGCTCACGACTAATTAATCTGAAAGCCTTGAAATAATATCACCTAGTAAGCCGACATATTAGCCTAGTGATCGTAACAAAATACCAAATTTAATTGATTTTGCTGTAATCAAAAATATAGATAAATTGCACATACATGTGCTGATACATACATGTACTGATCTATCTTCTGATAATCCAAAAGTTGGTCTAACATTTTATAAAACTAATTGGCTAAAATATAAAAAATACAAGAGTAGCCACATTGTTGTTGAGTACAAAATAAATACAGGAAGAGATATAGACGAAAGCATAAGAGAAGTCAATGTAATAATAACTAGCGCAGCTGCCTTAGCAAGACCAATAAAAAAACAAAACTCCCTTTGGAAAGCCCAAAAGTCCATGAAGCCACCAATTGACTCCAACATGCCTATACGAGACTTGGGTATTACTATCAAAGATGTCTCCTTTCCTCCACGAAAATAATACAGTACCAAGGCATCAATTCGAATTTCGTGCGAAACATGGTACAATAGAACAAGTAAATAGAACTACTAACGAAATGAGGAAAGCATTTAAGCACAGGGAGTCCTGTTCAGCAATATGTAGGTCAGGCGTTTGATAAGGTGTGGCACGAAGGCCTTTTATATAAGATAAAAAAAATCTACTTTTAGATTTGTATAAAACATTGGAGTCTTATTTAAATAATAGACAATTTATGGTGAAAGTAGGAGATTTCATATCTAGTGAAAGACAGATAAAAGCTAATGTACCACAGGGCAGCGTTTCAGGGCCAACTCTATACATCATATATACAGCAGATTTTCCAATATTAACTTGAACTTTTGAGGACGAAACAGCTATAGTGAGCCGTAACAATTGCCACATTTTAGCATCAAGAATATTAGCGAAGCATGTAAGTTCTGTTGAAGAATGGCTAGCGAACTGGCGTATAAATGTCAATGAACAAAAGTGTAAGCATGTAACATTTTCGCTTAGACCAAAAATGTGCCTGGCAGTAAAAATAAACAATAGTATTTTAGAACCCCTAGCGAACGAAGTAACTTATCTTGGTATTCACCTAGACAGAAGGCTCACGTAGAGAAAAAACATCTCTAGTAAAATAACATATATGAAGATTAGAGCTGCAAATTTAAATTGGCTTTTTAATAAAAACTCTAAACTTAGCCTAGACAACAAAGTGCTTTAGATAATGCGGTTAGAAAGTCGATTTGGATTATGGCATTCAACTAATATTGATATAATACAAAGGTTCCAATCGAAAATGCTTCGAACAATTATGTGTTCGCCATGGTACATGCTTAACGAAATTATCCATAAAGACCTTGGTATTCCTATGGTAAAGAAAGAAGTAGAAGATAGCAGAATTAAATATATAGTATGTATGTATACTATTTTGCAGTATAAATGACGCGAGAAAAGAAATTGGTTCAGGTATGCACTTTGTAAAACTATTATTATTATTTTTCAATATTATTTTACTTATTGGATCTGCTTATTTTTTAAAGCCTAACAATAACTTATAAAATCTTAAATCTATTTAAAAACTGGACCAGCTCAAGCAAGTGATTGAGCTGTTTTGGTGATACGATGCTTTTTAATACTCAGGCATAAGTATCTCTTCTTTTAATGCGTGTTTGATCACAGGAGTGTACCAAAGCATTAGCCAAAGGCTTTGGGTGATCTCGGAGTTTAGATATACTATACATGCGGCATACAATTTGCCTATGTCGGTATATTTTGCATACATTGTAGGATACAATAAATAAATTTAATTTTTGAACTATTTAAACTAAGTGGAGCGGTAAATATGCAAAAAATATTTATTAAAAAAAAATAAAAAAAAATGCGGTCAAAATAAAAGAGAAACAAATTAATAATTGGAAGGAAAAGCGCAAACGTATTGGCATAATCTATACATACATATGTATCTTCAAAGACCAACTCTCCTGTCACTGGAAATGTGAGAAACGCTCAACTACCGAACTTTGACAGTTGACAGGATTGGGTAGGTTTTGACGTTTTGCAATTGGAATGAGTTGTTTTAATATACCATAAAATCATAAAAAAGGATTTAAGAAGTTTCGTCATATATTTAAAGTTCAATATATAATAATTTGCAATCATAATAAATGTAGGGTGTTTTAATTTAAAATGTCCAAAAATTTTTATTTTGTTCGATCTTGCCATAATGGAAAATGTTATAAAAAACGCTTATTTTGAGGCGCTCTCACACTGAATTAAGTTGGGCATCCCATTATCCCTGATTTGTGCGGTTACGACACTTAGAGTGTGATCGGCACACTAAAATAAGGCTTGTTGCCTTGTACTGATAATTTGGAACATGCCCATACGCACAAGCTCAAACCGATTTCGTGCTCTTTTTCTGCATGTATACATGAGTCGAGGCCGACGAAAATGCTAAAGCAAAACGAATGAGCGAAATTGAGAGCACAACACTTGAGACAAACAATATGTGAGAGACATGTGTGTTGTTGTTATTCTTACATTAGCTTCATACATGCATACATATTTGTTTTTGAATATGCACATATATGTACATACATACATATATGTATGTGAAATGAAAATAAAAAGCAGTGTTTTGCTGCTTCATTGCGTGTTATATATTCATATGTACTTATGTATTTAATTTTAAGGTTTACAACATATGCATTTGGTCTTCAATGACTAGTAACAAAACGAAATTGAGCAAGTGAATTATTAAAAAAGTAAATATAACTTATTCTGATTTGTTCATATGCTTGTAATAAGAGTGTAAAAATAACAAACCGTCAACAGATGTTGGTCCCAATCTATTCCGCTTTTCAGTAATGACATTGCCTGCTAATGAAAAAACTATTTCAGCCGGTGCACTACTTGCAGGTATTGAAATAAACTTCAATGCCACCTTTGACAGAAGAGGGTAACGATTTTCATTTACTCCCCGCCACTGCAATACATCGAAATCATGACTTAAAATAACCCTTTCTCTACAACATTGTTCTATTTCTTCTATTGGAGATTGTCTAGAGTTGTTAGATGGTGCAGCAACAAATGTTGGGAAAAAAAAATTCTGGATTTGATACAGATCTTAAGCTTGGTGACGGCTCTGATGAAGTGAGGCTTTCTGTGCTGGATGTATATGGACTAGAAACATATTGTGTTGTATCACTTTCTTTTGAAATAGAAAATTTTAACATTTCTAAAACACACTGCTCTTTAATGTCGGCCAGGTCTGTATCCTGCATATGTGCAGGCGGGCGATACAGAAAAAACGCCACCTTGTGCCTTATAGACAAATTTGTTGACCATATGCCAACAACTTTTGTTTTTATTGTTTCTTTTAATGTTGCAATTGATGAGATATCTGATATATTGGGCTCGCATTGCACACAAATTTTTGTAATTGAAGGCAGCACAAAACAAATTGAAGGCGAGCTGCAAGTTTGAAGTTCTTTAAAAATTCTTTCGAAGGATTCCAGCATCCCAATATAGTGTTAACAGCCACCCAATTATCGTCGATAGATTTCAGCAATGCGTAGTTTGAGTTCCACCTTGTTGGGCATGAACTCTTTAAAGAAGTGTTTAACTTATGCTGCAAATTGGCTTTGTGGAAGTACCTTACAATTTTTTTGCATGTCGTTACTGTTTCGTCTAGATCGGTTATTTCTGTAAATGATTGTTCTAAACAATTATTTAAAAGATGATTGCTGCAGTTAAGCCTGATGTTGTTTTCTAATGCTTTTATAATGTTTCTGTCCCTATCTGTTACAAATACTCCCATAGCACTCAGGGTAATCGCTTACATGTTAAATTTCATAAAGCGACTCAAAATTAAAGTGAAGGGAGAACTCACAGTGTACTCCGAAGGCGATACATTGACGCACCTAGACCTACAAAAGGCAAAGGTCGCTCTTATCACTTATGTTCAATCTAATGAAAGGCTACGTGACTGTCATCTCGAGCTGTTTACAAATCTGACAAAAGAGGCTTTCCTGGCGTCTTTTGCTCGCTTCGTTAACGCGGTTTTCTGTCCAAACTTATGAGCGACAATGGAAAAACCTTTATCAGGGTTCAAAGAGCCACAGAGAAACAGTTCGCGGACTTTATTAAACAAGTCTCCCCTGGGATTGTACAAAAGTACGCTCACTAAGGCACTAATTGGCAATTCATCTACCCAAGAGCTCCTCTATAGGTGGTTTATGGGAATCAGTTGTAAAAAGCTTTAAATCCCACTAAAAAGATAGCTGGAAACTACAAATTTAATTTCGAAGAATTTACCATATTATTAATTCGCATTGAAGGCGTAGTCAATTCACGGCCACTAGCAACATTCTCGAAAAATCCCTTAGATCTTACAGCCCTAACCATAGGGAACTTTTTCAAAGGAGAACTCATTTCGGCCACACCTGAGCCAAGCGTGGAGTCACTGTCCTTATTAAATCTCCATCATAATTTCAGCCGCAGACGGAAGAAAACTACTTAAAGGATCTCCACAAGGGGAATCGATGGAAAACATTAGAAAATGCTCCTAAGCTTGGAGATTGTGTACCTGGCGGCTTGGCTGCATAGAAAAGCTCCATTATGCGTCAGACGGTCTCACCTGGGTAGTTGATCTCCGTACTTAAAGCGGAATGCTAACCAGACCAGTTGTAAAATTAACCTTTCTACCAACCGTGGATAATAGCGAAAATGCGATACTAATCAATCCGACCATACGACCGCAACACAAATGAAAACCAATTCAAATAAACCCATAAATCCGCAAACCGCCGGAAAGCGTTAAAAATCGCAATAAAATTACAGAAGCCCAGTCATGCCACATAACATGGTACAATCGCCCATTCTATTTACATGCAATGTATATTCAAAATGTCATTTTTTACAGACATCAAGATGGACGTGGACATACCTACCCTACCAACACCAGCTGTTCAGTGGGCTACCAACGTGTCACGTACTGGGCCTACTCCTACGCCCCGACCAATCTATGGCACCGCTTCTGGTAGAGGCTCTCGAGCAGCTCCATCAACGCCATCCCCATAAGCCGAACCGCGTCGCCTTCGATGCCCACTATCGCCGGAAACAAAGTTTGCGGCACTGTGGACCTTTTTAAAGGGTTGTCACCGACACAACGCCAGCGGGTCGCGCAAGCACATGAGCACTGCCTCAACTGTATTTCGCATGTGCATGTGACACAGGAGTGTGCTTCAGGTGATTTGTGCCAAACGTGTGGCAGACCACGTCACACGATGCTGCACCGTACCCCACTACGCGATGTAAGTCGGCTCAAAGCACAAGTATATCAAGGCAAATGTAGCCGGTGGTACGACGTCGAACCACTGCAGCCCATTCTGAGCCTCATGCACCGACTAGGCATCGTTCAAAAAGGCCACAATATCACCACACCACTGGGCTTAGCAACGTGGTGACAACGCTATGACAACTCCAGCGACAGTCGGGATGGCTAAATGAGGGAAGCCTCCCCCTAAAAAGCCACCATATCCATGCAGCTGTATACGAAGTCACAACACACCACACCAACAAAACCCACATACCAACAGAATCCACACATCAATACAACCCACACGCGAGAGCACCCCACATCCACACACGTAAACACACACAACACTGGATACCACCCAAAAAAAGCCGGGTGGGACTTTAAATTTCCACTGGGAATAGTCACCGTCGCTGAGCTTTGAGCGACCCGGGGGGGTCGGCAGGTCGCGGATAGCCGGACGACCTGTAGTAGCAGGTTAGTTGCGAAATAAATTTAAACGAATGAGCAATCCCCGACGAGAAGCGGCAGGAGTGGAGGTTGCGGTATAAAAGCCAGCTAGACCGTTGAAACTCCTGCGACAGTGGGCTAATCGACACCGCCCCTTTGAAGTATGTATCCCCCGCAACATGCAGGGCATGTTGTGTACTAAAAAAATCCAAGCGCGACGGACCCATAATGGGCGGCTTCCTGGTCAACGTCTGTTCACCATGTTAGGTGCGGCTGATATTACAACGTGACCGGTACACAGCGCGGCGCACTGGGAGTCCCTGGACATCTTAACAGCGATGTCTCCGCTGCTAGGATAAAAAGGGTGATGTGAGCTTGCTTTGCCGAGGTGTTAGCCGCGTGGTGTATCAGTAAACAGTCACTTCGGTCCCTGGTCAGGGAGTGTGCATTGGGCGCAGGAGTAGTAGCCTGCGTTGCCCCGGGCGAGCGCCGGTCCGTCCGTGTTTTCCGGGACTGGTAAAGCGAAGGACAGGCCTCAGGGAACTGGGGTAGGAGCATAGTCTCCGAGGGTACACCCGTTCCTGTCTATTTCGGCCCGCCCCCCTACACACGATGCGCTGTAAAAAAGAAACCAATGGAGAATAATTTGAGAAAATACACCAAAACCAATAGCAGCAGTGTACCTGACTGCATGATGAACAACGGCACCCAGAGTCCTGGCAGCATGTTTTTAACAACGAATTTATCCAGGGAAACGCCAAACTATATCGAATCTAACGAAGCGGACCCATTCAAACGTGCACCAAGATTGATGCGTTCACCAAAACAGGCACTAGTTGTTGAAAAACCCGTAAGAGCGAGGTCGTCACCATCGAACCAACGCAACCGAAGGGTGACATTATGTCGGAACTAGGGGGCATGATCAAGAGACTAACAGAAGCAATGAAACTGCCTCAACGATCAATTAATAATCAGATCCGTGACCTTCTTACTTCTGTCACAAGACTCTACGCACGCGCCCAAAGCGAGTACAACAGAGTCAAGGAAAACAGACGAAATGCCCCCTTAAGGCTGACAGAAACTGACTCAACGCCGAAAAGACCCCGCAATGAGCAGCTGACGCGAAAGACCCCGCCAACAAAAAGCCAGCCAAGAGGAAGTCCAAAAGAGAACCATCGCGTACAATAGGAATTAAGGAAACATTCCTACAAAAGAACGGAAGGAAGAGGAAAAGGCGGATGAATGGAAACAGGTGAAACGAAAAACACAAAACCCAATTAAAAAAGCTGTTTTTGCTCCACGTCCGAGGCCCGATGCAATTATCATTGCGCGCACTGGAAGCATGTCGTACAGCGATATTCTTAGCGCTAAAAAAAAAGAAGATGCTCCGAAAGAGCTTGGCGAGAACGTTTCGCGGATTCGGAAAACGGTAAAAGGCGAAATTCTGCTTGAAATGAAGAAGGCTCAGATGAAAAACACGGGAGCATATGAAAGGGAGATATGCAACGTTCTAGGCGACCAGGCGAAAATAAGAGCCCTAACCCACGAGATATCAGTGAGAACCAGAGACCTGGACGAAATCACCACCAAAGAGGATATAGCGGTGGCAATACGCTCACAAATTAAAGAGCTGAGTTCCTTCGACGTAAATGCCATCAAAAGCATCAGACAGGCGTACGCGGGCACGCAGACGGCAGTCAGCAGCCTTCTTGCAGCGGACTCAAAACGGCTTCTTGACGCTCATAAGCTCAAGATTGGATGGGTGGTCTGCAGAATAAGGGAAAAGCCGAACCTCAGAAAGTGTTTTAGGTGCCTGGAATACGACCATCTGTAGCACATGTTGTGCTAAATGTGGTGAAAAGGGACATTTCGCATAGGAATGTGACAAAAGTCCATCGTGTGCAGCATGCAAAAGCAGCAGAAAAAAGGAGAACGGACACCGGCTCGGAAGCTGGAAGTGTCCTCTATATCAAGCGGCGTGCAAAAAGACAAAATGAGAGTTGTCCAAATCAACCTAAACAACTGTGAAGCGGCTCAAGAGCTGCTGAAACAAACGATATTCGAAGAAAAGATAGATGTGGCGATAGTGTGCGAGCAATATAAAGACATAGACGCTGGCACGTGGATCTCAGACAAGGAAAAGAAAGTTGCCATATGGGCTTGTGGGGGCAACGCCTTCCAAGATAAGCCGCTTCTGGGAATATCTTACTATACACGAGCGAAAATAGGTGGCATTTATTTCTACAGCTGCTATATTCCCCCGAGTGTGATGCAAGGAGACTATGAAATAATTCTAGATGAGCTAGTGCGAGACGCCCTCACTACCACGCCAAACGTGATAGCAGGCAATTTCAACGCATGGGCAATTGAATGGGGTAGTAGCTACACAAACAGACGGGGTGACCTCTACTCAAAGCGTTTTCTGTGTTAGACGCCGTGCTGCTCAATACCGGCAGTAGAAATACCTTCGAAAAGAATGGACGGGGATCAATAATAGACAACACATTCGCCAGCAGCACGCTGGTTCGATCTGCAAACTGGAAGGTGTGCGACTTTTACACAAATAGCGATCACCTGGCCATCTTGCTGGAAATCCGCAAACACACACAAACTCGATCCAGCGTAAAAAAATTGCGGAAAAAAGGATGGAAGGTGGAAACGTTCGATGAAGAAACTTTCAAACTTATGTTGGAGGGGAACCTAGATGGTGCGATTAACGTTGACCGACAGGCTGAAAAACTGGTGAAGCACATAAGCAAAGCCTGTGATGCTGCTATGTGTAGGAAAAGGCATAACATAACCCAAAGGCCCGTATACTAGTGGAACGAGGAGATCAGCACATTGAGAAGCGAATGCCATAAAGCGAGACGCCTCTGCCAAAAGAAAGTTTTAAAAGAAAACGTAAAGAACTCAAGAAGGCTATCAAAAGAAGTAAGTCTTCGAGTTTTAAAGAACTTTGTGAAAAGGTGGACGAGAATCCGTGGGGTGACGCGTATAAAATAGTGATGGCGAAAATCAGAAGGGGTACAAGTCAAGCACGAACCTGTCCGATCCTCCTAGAAAAGGTGGTGAAAACGCTTTTCCCAACGCAAGAACCACAATCGTGTAGAACGTTACCAACCATGATGGAATCTGCAACTGTAGGCGAGAAGGAGGTAATGGAAGTGGCGGAGAGATTTAGCAACCCAAAGGCTCCAGGACTGGATGGCATTCCGAACAAGGCACTGAAAATTGCCATCAGCCATAACAAGAGGGCATTCGCCGAACTCTACACACGATGTCTGAATGAAGGAGTTTTCCCGAAAGTGTGGAAGAAACAGCGGCTGGTTCTTCTTCAAAAGCCAAACAAACCGGCTGGAGAGCCGAGTGCGTATCGCCCACTCTGCATGATCGACACGATGGCCAAAATACTGGAAAGATTGGTTTGCACACTTCTAGAACGCCACCTAGAAGAAGAGTCTCCTGGGTTATCTGAAAACCAATTTGGATTCAGAAGACATCGGTCCACTCTAGACGCAGTGGGAAAAGTGACGGACATTGCGGTCAAAGCCATAGAGGGCACCAGATGGATGTTTGGTTATAAAAAATACTGCACAGTTGTTACGCTGGACGTGAAAAACGCTTTTAACTCGGCTTACTGGCCACATATACTGAGAGCATTAGAGGCAAGAAACACCCCGGGGTATCTTCTGAGGACAATCAGCAGCTATTTATCCGACAGAATACTGTTGTACGATACCGATGCAGGTCCAAAAACCTACACGGTGACAGGTGGAGTACCACAAGGCTCCGTACTAGGTCCACTACTTTGGAATGTGCTGTACGATGGGGTGTTATGATTACCGCTGCCAAAAGAAGCACAGATAATTGGCTATGCGGACGATATTGCCGTAACGATCGTAGCTAAAGAACTCTTGCAGATACAGAACATATGCAATGAGATCGTTTCGAAAATTAAAGACTGGCTAATGAGGAACAAGCTGCAGCTTGCAGGTGAAAAAACAGAGGCAGTGCTCATCACGAGCAGAAAAAGGCTAGAAACGGTCACCTTGAACATAGATGGATATAACGTTGTAATGCAAAATTCTTTGAGGTACCTTGGCGTTATGATCGATACGAGGCTCAATTTCAAGGCGCACATTGAAAAGGCCTGTGGTAAGGCGGCTAAAGTGACTGCGGCCCTGTCGAGGATCATGGGAAACATTGGTGGCTCAAGTCAAAATAGGAGAGCTCTGTTGGCCAAAGTTAGCTAGTCAATGCTTATGTACGCAGCTCCCATATGGGGGACAGCCCTGCGTCAAAAAACTTGTGTAAATAGGGCAAAGGCTGCGTCCAGGCTATGTGCCCTGAGAGTTGCCTGTGCGTTTAGAACGGTGTCGCACGAGGCGAGTGCTATCATATCTGGTCTTATGCCACCGGATATAATGGCCTCTGAGTTAAGTAGAGTCAACCGTAAAACAAAAACAGTGAATAGGCGCCTAACGGTCAACGAGCGCAAAAAGGAGAGGAAGACAAGTCTCGATGAGTGGCAAAAGCAATGGGATGCGGCAGATAAAGGAAGATGGACCCATAGATTAATTAAGAATGTACCAGCCTGGATCGACAGACAACACGGAGAGACAGATTTCTACTTAACGCAGTTCTTATCGGGCCATGGCTGTTTCAGGGAATACCTACACAAATTTGGCCACGATGACGAAACACAATGTTCCTTCTGCGGAAATGCCGCAGAAAATGCAGAGCACGTCTTTTTCACCTGCTCGAGGTATGTAGTAGAGAGAGAGACTATAGAAAGGCTGACAAATGAAAGCATAACGCCCGACAACATAGTGAGTCACATGTTGCGATCACAGCTGGTGTGGGCTAAAATGAAAGAGTGGGCCGCAATAGCGCTCGTAGAACTCAGAGCGAAAGAAAGGCAGCGAAGAAGCATAAAACCACATGAATAACCCGAGCGGTACGTCGTGAAGCTTGGCCCTGCTTGGCCCTGCGATGTAGTGCTTAACGGCGGTCCCGCAGGGCCGAATACAAGCTACAGCAGCCGGAGTTAAGGGTTTAGTACGTAGGCATACTGTTTCGCAAGTCCAGCGTAGTTATTTATTACTGTCTGGGCGTGGTCCCGAAAGAGGTGTACCCTAGCAGACAATATGAATCGTGCATTCTATCAGTCCCACCCTGGTAGTATCTTTAGAAGATTCCCCCTTCGGAAACAAAAAAAAAAAAAACCACCCAACAAAAATGGTCGTCACCTCTACACAGCAGTATTTATTATTTTGTGAATTTGAACCATATTTAAAGTATACATATAAACCTAAACTAAAATTGTCTAAAACCGAAACCGGGCGTTTCGATTTCAAAAAAGTTAAAGAAAGTGGTAAGTGTCAAAAAGGTGAAGTAAAGTGGCCACCGACTCAAACAACAGTTTCAATTCAATGTGAAAATACAAATGAAAATGTTCAGGAAGTACAAGTTGAAGTAGAACAGTGAGACATATTTTTAAAGGTCAATACGTGGTATCTCTCGCGCTGGACAGATATCTTTTTCGCTTACAAGTGTTCGTCTTTTGTTTTGCAAAACCGAAGTGCCTTAATTACTACTGTGCACTGTGCACACAATAAAATACTTTTTTCTCAGACAATGACCACACAAAACCAATTCAACAAAAAACATGTGGCCCTAAGTATTTGGTTATGTGCAGAAAACTAAGTAACAATACACTCGCAAATGTGTCGCCTTTCTTAATTAAAAAGGTAATCGATTATACCGCCGGTAGTGAGGTGGAAACTTGCAAAAAACTCAGAAATGGTAACAAATTAATTAAAACTAAAAACTACAATCAAGCCGAAAAATTAGTGAAATTAGTGTCACTCTCGCCCACTATACACATTGAAATCTCCGAGCACACCTCACTTAACTCAACTAAAGGTGTCATCTACTCCAACGATTTGCGCGGTATAAAAGAATAAGAAATCCTGGATGAATTGAGAAACCAAAACGTAACAGAAGTGAAGAAAATACTTAAAAAGGAAAACAACTACTCACTGAAGGAGACTGGTCTAATTATACTCACTTTCTCTTCAAAATCTCTGCCAACTGAAATGTCAATAGGGTACGAAAAAATCAAAATACGACCTTACATGCCACTTCCACTAAGATGTAAAAAATGTCAACGATATGGACACATAGAAAAAATATGCAAAAATGCCAAAATATGCCCTAACTGTGCCAGAGAACTTAAAAACATAGAGAAGGTGCAGGTTCGACAGCGAACATTTGTTAGATTTCAAGCAGAGAACTTAAAACATAGAGAAGGTGCAAATTGAATTCTGTATGATGTTCGATTGGACGGTTAACAGAGCTTATAAAATTGCGACACGGAATTTCACCATTCTCGCTGCTATTTAGCAGAATTGAGCATGTGCAATGGCAGAAATATATGTAAAGCGACTGAATTCATGCGAGAATGAATAAAGAGAAATGCTTTGAAGAAAAATATGCAAAGTCACACAAAGAATGTAAAGAAGCATTCTCTGAGACACATATGCGTGATCTTGTATCATATGAACCATTTTTTCAGAAAAATTGTAAAATTTTATTTTTACAACATCGTAAAAAATTAGATAAAAATAATTAATTTTATTTTTTAATTTTTTAATTATTTCATAAAAGTTACATATATTTATTTCGTCTATTACAAAGCGAAGATGTGTCAAATGAACTTCATTTCTTAAAAAAAATTAATGACCTTCATGAAATATGCATGTTCGCATTATTTCGTTATCATTTCCATATTTGTACCAATAGAATTTCTATGACACATGCATATGTGCATATGTACATACATATATGTATTATTTCTTTGGCACATTTGTCAGTATGTTTACGAAAGCAAATGCGAGCCATATACATACATATGTACATTCATAATAACAAGTGTCGCACGCTTCTTTCGTATCTCCGTTGTCACGGTCAACCAATGGTAGAAACTTGCGTTTTGTCAAAGAGTCAAGCGCTGAACAAATTGAGCACGACAGACTGCAAGCGACATTTGTCAAATATTAAAATACACACGTTCTTATGGACACAGTTATATAGTTGTGCAGCTGGCTCAATAACTGTGTCCCTTAGAACGTGTGTATTCTAATATTTGTCGCGCTCATTGGTTCAGCACTTCTGTGATGATAGAAAATCCAAGCTGTGCCGAAAAAATAAACTAATGGCCGCCGATTGTCACCTCTTCCCTTGCCTCTGTAACAGCTTCGCCCACAAACTAGCGTAAATATGTATGCATATATATGAGCTTGCATACATATCGACGCAGATTTTTGCGAGTCACGGAAAAATATTTTAGACAAATATTGTAAATCGACAACGGCTATGTTGCCACTTTTGTCACTTCTTTCTGTGAAGAATCATCAGAAAGTTGTTCAATTTATGATTTTTAGCTTTTGCCATCGTCGCGAAAAGACGCTTGTAGGCGAAGGAATGCTCGGGGAGATGTTACGGCGTCTGTTTTTATGAGTGAAACGAGGTCGCTTGTGGAATTTGCGCCTGCGTTTATGAATGAAATTGTTCTTGCTGTAAAATTTACTACATTTGGGCTTCGCCAATTCGGCTGCCATATTGGCTTGCCATGCTTATGCTATTTAGGCAATTGTTGTTTTTGTAGAACAATGCTTCAATTTTTGTTGGTGACATATTCATATGTGTACGCATATGTGTGTTTGTATGCTTGTGAATTATTTGTTTGGAACTGTATACAAATATACATATGTACATAATTATAAGCATAAATGAATGTATGTACATATGTATATGAACATGCAGATGAATCCGCGCACACGTAATATGTGTATTGATAAGTGATAAAATCATGATTTGAATTTCTGAATGCGTACATGCGTATACAAGCAATCATATGGGCAGATAATAAGATTAATATGATAGACAATATACATATTTATATATAAGTATATGCATTGTTGTGATAAATTCAATTTCTATTACTAAGAAACATAATACAAAAATATTTATTAGTATAGTATATTATGTAAAAATCAAATTTAATGATTAAATATACAAGTCTAAATTGACTGTAAATAGTACTATACATGCATTCATACAAAATTATACTCATATCATAATTATTACATGCCAATATGTAAATGCCGACGGCAAAACGCAAAAGCATACATACATATTTGCATGCATTGCGAAAGCAAAATTTGAACCATGGAAATATCACAATGCTGTTGTTGGGAGTATCATAAGGAGCATGCATACATATTTATGTCTCTTCATATTCTTGAGTATGTGAGAGAGCTGTATTTGTACACATTTTGCGCTGTTAAAAATGGAATATCAAAGAACTTATTTTTCTTCAATATTCTCTGCTTGAGCATATATGCCATCTCATCATATGCCGTAAATACATATATTTATTTCTCTTCATATTCTTTGTTGAATATGTGGAGAACTGTTAAAAATGTTAACATTTCACAGCGTGAATTCTGTATTTGTGTGGTGAGACAGAGAACTTAAAAACATAGAGAAGGTGCAGGTTCGACAGCGAACATTTTATAGGATTTTGGAACGGAATTCACCTCACAACCTCAGAATTCACGATGTGAAATGTTAACATTTTTAACAGTTCTCCACATACTCAAACAGAGAATATGAAGAGAAATAATATATGTACGTACGGCTTATGATGCCATAGCATGTATGCGCAATCAAGGAATATTGAAGAAAAATATGTAAGTTCTTTGATATTCCATTTTTAACAGCGAAAAATGTGTACAAATACAGCTCTCTCACATACTCAAGAATATGAAGAGACATAAATATATGTACATATGTATGTATGCATGCTCCTTATGATATTCCCAACAACAGCATTGTGATATTTCCATGCTTCAATTTTTGCTTTCGCAATGTATGCAAATATGTATGCTTTTATGTTTTAAGGTTGTCGGCATTTACATATTGGCATGTAATAATTATGATATGAGTATAATTTTGTATGAATGCATGTATAGTACTATTTACAGTCAATTAAGACTTGTATATTTAATAATTTAATTTGATTTTTACATAATATACTATACTAATAAATATTTTTGTATTATGTTTCTTAGTAATAGAAATTGAATTTATCACAACAATGCATATACTTATATATTGTCTATCATATTAATCTTATTATCTGCCCATATGATTGCTTGTATATGCATGTGCGCATTCAGAAATTCAAATCATGATTTTATCACTTATCAATACACATATTACGTGTGCGCGGATTCATCTGCATGTTCATATACATATGTACATACATTCATTTATGCTTATAATTATGTACATATGTATATTTGTATACACTTCCGAACAAATAATGCACAAGCATACGAACATACATATGCGTACACATATGAATATGTCACCAACAAAAATTGAAGCATTGTTCTACAAAAACAACAATTGCCTAAATAGCATAAGCATGGCAAGCCAATATGGCAGCCGAATTGGCGAAGCTCAAATGTAGTAAATTTTACAGCAAGAACAATTTCATTCATAAACGCAGGCGCAAATTCCACAAGCGACCTCGTTTCACTCATAAAAACAGACGCCGTAACATCTCCCCGAGCATTCCTTCGCCTACAAGCGTCTTTTCGCGACGATGGCAAAAGCTAAAAATCATAAATTGAACAACTTTCTGATGCTTCTTCACAGAAAGAAGTGACAAAAGTGGCAACATAGACGTTGTCGATTTACAATATTTGTCTAAAATATTTTTCCGTGACTCGCAAAAATCTGCGTCGATATGTATGCAAGCTCATACAAAAACATACATATTTACGCTAGCTTGTTGGCGACGCTGTTCGAGCAGCAAGGGAAGCGGTAACAATCGGCGATCGTTTGTTAGTTTCTTTCGGCACAGTTTGGATTTTCTACCAACAACATAATGTTGTGGCGCTTTATCGTCGCGTCAGTGTTTCGACACATTGAAGTGCTGAACACATTGAGCGCGACAGACTGCAAACGAATATTAGAATACACACGTTCTTAGGGACACAGTTATTGAGCCAGCTGCACAACTACATAACTGTGTCCATAAGAACGTGTGTATTTTAATATTTGACAGATGTCACTTGCAGTCTGTCGTGCTCAATTTGTTCAGTACTTGACTCTTTGACAAAACGCAAGTTTCGGCCATTGGTTGACCGTGACAACGGAGATACGAAAGAAGCGTGCGACACTTGTTATTATGAATGTACATATGTATGTATATGGCTCGCATTTGCTTTCGTAAACATACAGACAAATGTGCCAAAGAAATAATATATGTACATACATATGTATGCATATGCCATAGAAATTCTATTGGTGCAAATATGGAAATGATAACGAAATAATGCGAATATGCATATTTCATGAAGAAGTTCGTTTGACACATCTTCGCTTTGTAATATACGAAATAAATATAACTTTTTTGAAATGATTAAAAAATTAAAAAATAACATTAATTATTTTTTATCTAATTTTTTACGATTTTGTAAAAAACTAAAATTTTTAAAATTTTTCTGAAAAAAATGGTTCATATGATACAAGATCACGCATATGTGTCTCAGAGAATGCTTCTTTACATTCTTTGTGTGACTTTGCTTATTTTTTCTCAAAGCATTTCTCTTTATTCATTCTCGCATGAATTCAGTCGTTTTACATATATTTCTGCCAGAGAACGTGCTCAATTCTGCTAAATAGCAGCGAGAATGGTGAATTCCGTTCCAAAATCTTATAAGCTCTGTTAGCCGTCCAATCGAACATCATACAGAATTCAATTTGCACCTTCTCTATGTTTTAAGTTCTCTGATCTCGCCGCCGATGTCAACGTTACCGACCTACCCAAAATAATTAAAAGTCAATTGGCTAGCATAAACAATATGTAAATAAAAATGTTTTACTTTTTGTTATCGCAACAGCGGTGTGACCACAAATAAGAAATATTATGACGGTTAAAGAAAAAAACAACTAGCGACTTAATAAATATCGAAACGTAAACGCTCAATTATATCATTGCAGGAATGTCGAAACTAAAAGTGAAGATAAGAAGGAGAAAAAGTTAGTAATGCAAATAAGTATGTAATAGAAAGTAAGCCTTAGCTTAAGTAAAATTTTGAAAAAAAAGATCATAATCATTTTAGCGGTCAAAAGATAAGTCGAACTTTATTTCAAAACGTTAAACTGAAGTTTAACAAAGATTATAATTATCTTTCCTCACATAGTAACCCAAGTTCAATATAAATAAAAATACCTAAAATACAACTGGCGTAGTCGACGAAACTTTGTCCGTAGACAAAGCAAAAGAACTCAACGGCTTAACTTAACTTATTGTCGCGAGTTCGTTTCAAACTTCTCCGTTTAAATGTACTTAGTAAAGGGAAAAATTGAAAGTGAAAGTGAAAATAAAATAAAAACAATGTTTAAAATAAAAATAAGTAAGTGAAATAAATACAAGCAAAAGAAAATTAAAAAAAATAAATATAAAAAAATTATCGTCGCAAACCGTTGCGAAAACCAGTAAGAAAGGGCTAAGTTCAGGTGCAACCGAACATTTTATACTCTTGCAACTTGCAGGAATTGAAGCTAAGAAAATACCTTACGATGTAAAACGTCAACCAGAGGATCGGAATCATAGCAATTTTAAATACAATATAAATACCTTCTACACTGACCTACATACATATGTATTCGGCATAAGATTTATACAAAATCACCCGGATGTTCGAAAATCCTGGCAATGGTTATATGGGGGCTAGGTCAAGTTTTCGCCCAATTGTATGCATTTTAGTCACAATATGCTGTTCTGAGTAAAATTCATTCTTCATTTTTCAAATACTGGCCAATATATCCAGCATAAAATCACCAGGAAGTTCGATAATCTTTATATTAGGTATATGGGGGCTACGGAAAGTATTGACCCGGTTCCAACCATTTTGGATACCTCTGCAGGGAAAGAATTCTGTCTAAATTTCTATCGCATATCTCACACATTGATTAATATTTTCGGACAAAAGTCAACTATAGATACTAGTGCCCACATATTCGTTACGTAAGTCTAGAACAGGTTTGGTTGGACTTGAACAATTTTTTGTCGTAAGGTCACTAAATGCATTATTCGGTCAAAGTTTAATCCCATTATATTAATTGCTTCTTGATTTGTGTGCTGGAAACTAAACGAATCAAATTAAATTTAAAATTGTGCTATATCGGAAGTTAGCCTGGTTATGGTACAATTTCGTTCATTTGCACAACGTGATTTATAAATATGAAAAAAATTACACATACCAAATTTTGTCAAAGTCGGTCAGTCGGGTCCCAAGATATGGGATTTCACCAAAAAGTGGGCGGTGAAATATGGCCACGCCCATCATCAAATTTTTATCCCGAGCCCTAAAAAGTGTTGATTGATTTCGTCCATTTTCACACTGTAGAGAGGAATTCTTGCAGTATTCGTGCCGAGCGAACTTAGTTATTGTAGCTTCAGATATGTACATTAAACATATTAGGGGACGGGGCAGGCACACTTTTTCAAAAAATTTTGTCCACAGGTGCCTCTTCCTACCGCAATCGCCTGTTCCAAATTACAGTTTTATATCTCAATTAAGTGCTTAGTTATGCCACTTCATATGTTTTCCGTTTGTGGGCGTGGCAGTGGTCCGATTACCCCGTCTGCGAACTCAAACTTTTTTTTTCTACTAAGGAACCCACGTACTAAGTGTCATCGCGATATCCCAATTTTTACTCAAGTTACAGCTTGCACGGACTGACGGACGGACCGACAGACAGACAACCTGATTTCAAATTTTTTCGTCATCCAGACCATTTATATATATATATATTGTATATCTATCTCGCTTAGTTTTAGGTGATACGTACAACGGTTAGGGGAACAAAGCTATAATACTCTGTAGCAACTGGGTGCAAGAGTATAAAAATACGACAATAAATAAAACTAAGTACAATTGGAAACAACGAGCAACAATTGCCACCACAAAATTTGATATCGGCATCAGACGCACTCAAGGAAGCGTCCAAAATCAGAAAATTTAGAGGCGAAGGGAACTACAACATTTCGTCCTTTATCCGGCTGTGCCACACCCGTCATCCAACTTTTACACCGGGCCCTATAAAATTTGATGTCTCTGGCATATTTAGTTAGTTATATGGGAAGTGAGCAGGGTCATCTTCTGATTTCATTTTCGCACTATCGATAGGATCGGTTTAGGAGATATGTATGGTCAACTAGGTAGGGGACGGAACCCACTTTTGCCCCTTGCTACTGCGATTTTCAGTGCCAAATTACAGTTTTATATCTTAATTTAATGCTTAGTTATGGCACTTTACAGGCTTTCGGTTAATGTGTCTGTTTTCGTGGCAGTGGTCTGATTACGCCCATCAACGAACTCTTAATTTCTTTGGTACTAAGGAACATACCAAGTTTCCTCAAGATATTTCAATTATAACTCAAGTTGCAGCTTGCACGGACGGACGGGCGGACAGACGGAGAGTCAACCAATTATCAACTTTTCTCGTCATTCTAATACTTCTTATATATATAACAACCGTTAGGTGAATGCCATCAAAAACAACACAGCAATCCAAGCTTTACTAATTCGAACAGCAAAATATGAAGAAATTGACAATAATAGGAACAAACGAAAGTCCCCGCACACTTTTTTTTCAAAGATAACTACCAAAACCCCTGAGGGAAATCAAAATGAATGTATCAATGTCACCTTTAATTTTTAATTATTCTATGTGTATGTACATATATATGCAGAAACGTAAATTATAGTAAAGGTCCAATTACGGACAAGCATGTGAACTGTCAAAAGCTAATAAATTGGGATTATATTATTGGAAATGCAAATATGTTGGCCTTTTGATTATAATTTTAAACGTATACTTGCAATCATATTAATTGATATGAGTGTCATTTTGCGTATTTTTATGAATACATGCAAAACTGATAGCATTCTAATTAAATTATGCTATTTTCAAAACAATATTTGTAGTTAATGTGCGAATAAGAGCTATTTTTTTTTAATATTTCTTATGTTTGATAATATAATATACTTTCTTATATGACATAAACATATCTATACCAGGGTTCCGTCCACGCGTTGCTGTGGTATACATTTTATACTATTATTCATATAATAAACTTTTCAGTACAGTGAAACGATTTTGTCGATATACGAATCCAAGGGATTGTACTTAAGTTTTAATTGGAAACCAGCCTTTCTATCCAGTTGGCCAGAGTTGTCCGCTTAATAGATTGTACTTAATAAACATCAACAATGTGCTTTGTTAAAGAGATTTCCACTTAATAGGGCGTCCATTTAATAGAGCTTTCACTATATTCTTTATTTATGAATTGTTTTTACTATCCTATAATCTAAGTTGGTTCGTCGGTTCAGCAGTTTAGGAGACCATCGCGGACAAACAACGTACTTTTTGTATATAAAGATATGCTATATACATATATGACATACTATCATAATATCGTAAAAAACTTAATATATTAGAATAATAATAATATACATATATGTATGTAAATCACACCTTTCATCAATGTATGTATGTACATATGTTAGTATAGTACAATTCAAATTCAATATCATCATTTATCGGTAATAACATTTGAGAGCACCGATCTATACGTTTGTGTGTATGACATTGAACATTAAATAATGTATACATATGTATATGCGTACATATGTAAATATATCACCCAGAAAAACTACAACTATCGTCTCAAATAGCCTCAGCAGCGTCACAAGTCAATATGGCAGTGAAATGGCCGAAGCTCAAATGTAGTTATAGCCCTGACAGACGAGCAAAATTAATGCGCATTAAGTTAGCGTTGCATTGAAATTTTATGGTGACAGACAGCAGACTTGTGCATTTAGACAGCTGATTGTGTAATTTGTTTATTTATTAAAAAAAAAAGAGAAATAAAAATGAATAAGAAAAATTATTAATTGAAATTTTGGTATTTTTGGAAAATAAAACTAAATGTAACAAAAAAATTCGTTTATTTTTAACTACCTTAAAAGATAATAAAGTGAAATTAGAAGGAATGATTGATTGTAATGCGAAAAAAGTGTGCAAAAAAGTTAAGAATATTGGAAAAACGGATAGCAAACTGTGCTTTGTTTATTTTCTGCCATCTAAAAATATTGAAATTTGTTTTTGTTAATATACTTCCACATAATTTAATTAGCAATATAAAACTGCTTACCTCTGATGCTGTAAACGCAAAGGTAAATTCAGCTAAATGCACGAAATTCTTGTGCATTACAAATTTGCCTTAACATGGGTCAAATGCGCAAGTAAATGTAAATTAAGCCCGCTAATGTAAATTAGTGCTGTCGTCTGTCAGGGCTATAAATTTTTCAACAAAAACAATTGCATTCATAAACGCAAACGCACTTTCAACAAGCAAACTGGCTTCGTTCATAAAAGCAGCCACCGTCAAATCTCCTCGAGCATACCACTGCCTACGTGCGTCTTTTCACGACGATCGCATAAGCTAAAAATCAGAAATGAGAAGGGAAAAGTGTTAACGTCGCAAACCCGCAAAGCACAAAATTGGCAGCATAGCTCTTTTCGATTTAAAATATTTTACAAATCTAAAATATTTTTCCACGGCTGTCGACTGGTTTGTTAGAATCTGCTACCTTTATCGATTGTTCAGATTTTCATTTCATGACATTTCACTGATTGGAAGTGAAGTTATTGCGTTTTAAGTGTCAGTATGCTTGTGTTATCGGGCGAAAATAAGCTTCGAACAAAGAGCCAACTTTAAATTCAATTGATGCAACAAGTTTATTGCGATGATTGCCTTATCTTGTAGCAGAGTGCACGAGTGGTTTCAACGTTTTCAAAGTGGTCGTGAGGACATAAATGACGATCAACATGTGGGCCAATCAAAATCCGTGATCACCGGAAATTTCATCGAAACTGTGCCTGAATTCATCAAAAATCAGCCGAAATCATCATTGAAATTCATAGAAATGGAATTGAACATCTCCAAAACATCGACTTATCGCATTTTCACCGAACATTTAGGCTTACGAAAGGTGTGTGTACGTTTTGTTCCGTACAAATTGACTGAAGACCAAAAATTGATCTCAGCGATCGACGCTTGTGACCGATTATTTGACCAATAATCACATTTTAACCGTGCACCGTGCGACTCCTTCCTTTTCGGAAAAATGCATTTGGTCATGAAAGGAAAGCGTTATGCAGACGTAGAGGCCATTCAAAAGGCTTACACCGGCATACTGTAGGCCATACCGGCCAACGAGCTAAAATACTTGTTCGACATGCTTTTGGAACGTGCAAAGCAGTATTGAAGCAGAAGGAGACTATATTGAATAAAATAAATTGATTTTGCCGAAAAAAACATTAGTTCTGTTTATTTTTAAGTCCTGTTTACTTTAGAAAGCACCTTGTACGTATATTTATGCTGGTTTGTTGGCAAAGCCGTTACAGGGGCAAGGGAAGCGGTGACGATAGGCGTTCGTTCGTTTGTCTTTTCGGATATTCTACCAACAACACAATGTTGTGACGCTTTGTCGTCGCGTCAGTCCTTCGGAATATTCAGGGGTGTTGTGGAATCCAAGACAGAATTGCTTAGCCGTCAGAATTGCAAACCAATTTTGATTTTCACTGGTGTCACAGAATCTGATTGAATTTTCGTCTTTTCATACACAAAACCAATATTCGAATCAACTGCTTACTAATCTGACAAAACTTGCAAATGAATTTGGACGTAATCCTATTAAAGTTTTTAATGAGTTCCGAAATAAAGGAAGATTTTAAGAGATAACATTTATCAAATGAATAAAGAATCATTTGGATGTTAAATTACGTTTATTACGTTTAGTAAATCTTTTTTAACCTGCTTTAAAAGCTTCAAAAAATTAAATTTTTTTTGCTTAAATCTCTTTAAAAATTATCTAAATATAAAATAGAATATTTCCCCAAAGTTATAAATGGAAATTCGAAATATTGTCGAAGCTAGAAGGGAAATAATGACCGAGCGTCTAGCAGATAAACAAGTATGAGCGCTTGGGCAGAAAGCAAAAACGTTGGCGCGCGATTTGTCGGTTTTTCAGTTCTACGATTTTTCTTAATTGGTGAGCAGGATAGAAAAACAACTAAACGTCGTATGGAATTGGGGCAAACCTTTGGCATGTAATTATCTTCTATTTAAACTAAAAGAACTAAGAAAAGTTAAGTTTGAAAATATGTTAAAGTAAAATTTTTTTAGTCAAAACCCACTTTTTTCAAAATTTAGAATCTTCCATTTTTTTGTAGTTTTACTAGTTTAACTTGAACATAAGTTATTAAAAACTATGAACCTCTTTGAATTTTTGTTTCCGATAGAAATCGCGACCTGCATCTTGCCCGGCATATGCACTACGAAAAATATCTGGCAATTGCTTACCAAAGACAAAATGTAAAAGATTTCGTATAAAAAAAATTTGAGGATGATATTTAGATATATAACTATAAACCCTAGAAACTTCGCTTTATTATTAAAATTATTATTTTTAAGCCTGTAAAGCAGGCTCACCTCTTAAACATTCGCCTTTTTTTCCAAAACTCAATAATTAAGACATTTCGTGTTTTATTCTTATGTTTTCTCTTATAGAAATCAAGATAAATGAATTCGTAACATTAAAATAAGTTGATTTCTTAACTTACATTTCAAATCTGTGTGCGACTATCTTCTTGATTTGTTTCTGACAGCAAAACCGATAAAATCGGTTTCCGTGACACCCAAAACCGATACAAATTCAGTTTCGAATATCAAACCAATAATATCTGAATTCATGACACCTACTGCTTTTTTTGATCGGTTTCAATTCTGGTTCCGACAACTATCAGATTCCACAACACCCCTGATTAACTCTTTGACAAAACGTGAGCTTCGGCCATTGGTTGCCCGTGACAACGAAGATTTCGCATGAAACAATAAGAATACATGTTTACATACAATGTTGGGTATAGACAAATTTACAAAGATTATGCGTATGGTTGTTTCAAAATTGGTTATGCCATCCTAAACATTTTTTTGAGAATTTGTCAAGCTTTTTATTTTTAAATTTATAAGAAACATTTCCCCTTTGCTGTGTAAAATTGTCGCCCTCGAATTTGTGTGAAGTCCGCTTTTACATAGGATTCATCGTCGATTACAACGCAGTTAAAATTAGGCATGAACTTTTCATATAATTGTCGAGCACGTCGTTTTGTTAAAACATGTTGATTATCATTGCGGTTTGGTGCTGTATTCTCTTTGAAGGAACGAAATCCATTTCTTTTGCGTACTTTCTGTACATATGAAGGTGACATTTGCACTTTTTAGCGGCATCTTGTACTGAAAGTCCAGGATTTCGTTTCAAATATGTCAACACTTTTTTTCTATGAGTGGTGATTCAAATCCTTGTTTTCTACCACTACCGGCCTTTCTATTCAATGATAAGGAGTCAATGTGTCTCTTAAGTACGAAAGATACCGAAGATTTTGCAATTTTTAATTTTTTAGCGATTGTGCTGTGCCAGACATGCCTGGATTTTCCACCTTTTTGCGCAAAAGCGATTCGCGAACGTGTATATTCATTAGTGACAAATTTTACACTAACCATATTTTTGTAAAAAATATAATGCAATTATGTAGATAATGTAATAAGCTTTGCGTGTAAATTTATTTATCATTTTACTGTTAGAAATTTCTAAGCTGTGCAGATTTCTATGTGACCAGTTTTTTTCCTGCACATACGTCAGCACTTACGTGTAAAATAAACAATAAGTATATAATTTCTTTATTAAACGAATGTGTCAAATACTTATGTTATTGACACATCGCCAATTAAGAAGCAGTCATCAACTATGTATAACTTATGGCAGTTTTAAGTAGAATTAGACAGCACTTCATCTAACACCAAAGCTCTGCACTTCCTAGAATGTAAGATGAAACTAAAAATCATGAGTTGAACAACTTTCTGATGTTTCTTCTAGAATGGAAACTTGATAACTCTGCAACTCGCAACACACAGAAAAGAGTGACAAACCTGGCAACATTATTCTTGTTGACTTAAAATATTTGTCATTTCTATCGGGTGATTTTTTAAGAGCTTGATAACTTTTTTTAAAAGAAAAACGCATAAAATTTGCAAAATCTCATCGGTTCTTTATTTGAAACGTTAGATTGGTTCATGACATTTACTTTTTGAAGATAATTTCATTTAAATGTTGACCGCGGCTGCGTCTTAGGTGGTCCATTCGGAAAGTCAATTTTGGGCAACTTTTCGAGCATTTCGGCCGGAATAGCCCGAATTTCTTCGGAAATGTTGTCTTCCAAAGCTGGAATAGTTGCTGGCTTATTTCTGTAGACTTTAAGACTTGCACGTAGCTACGTAAATAAGCAAAATTGCCGCATTTGGGGTGAAGAGCAACCAGAAGCCGTTCAAGAACTGCCCATGCATCCCGAAAAATGCACTGTTTGGTGTGGTTTGTACGCTGGTGGAATCATTGGACCGTATTTTTTCAAAGATGCTGTTGGACGCAACGTTACGGTGAATGGCGATCGCTATCGTTCGATGCTAACAAACTTTTTGTTGCCAAAAATGAAAGAACTGAACTTGGTTGACATGTGGTTTCAACAAGATGGCGCTACATGCCACACAGCTCGCGATTCTATGGCCATTTTGAGGGAAAACTTCGGAGAACAATTTATCTCAAGAAATGGACCCGTAAGTTGGCCACCAAGATCATGCGATTTAACGCCTTTAAACCTATTTTTTGTGGGCTACGTCAAGTCTAAAGTCTACAGAAATAAGCCAGCAACTATTCCAGCTTTGGAAGACAACATTTCCGAAGAAATTCGGGCTATTCCGGCCGAAATGCTCGAAAAGTTGCCCAAAATTGGACTTTCCGAATGGACCACCTAAGACGCAGCCGCGGTCAACATTTAAATGAAATTATCTTCAAAAAGTAAATGTCATGAACCAATCTAACGTTTCAAATAAAGAACCGATGAGATTTTGCAAATTTTATGCGTTTTTTTTTAAAAAAAAGTTATCAAGCTCTTAAAAAATCACCCGATAAAATATTTTTCCGTGGCTCGCAAAAATCAGCATGGATATGTATGCATACAAGCTCATAAGTAAACATATGTACATATCTCGCTGGTTTGTCGGCGAAGCTGTTAGAGCGGCAAGGAAGTGGTGACAATTACCGATCGTTAGCTAATTTTTAATAGGCTTTTATTAGCTTCACTTGTACGTATGTTTGTTTGTTACTTTTTTAAGTGGTACTGAAACCTAGAATATTTGAGCGACACTACAGGAAGGCGATAGTAAGTTTAAGAAGCTCACCAAAAAGATGCGATTAAAAGTATACATCATCTATGTATATAAAACTAGTTTGGGTGACATTTGAATAGCATATGTGAAAGGCTATTTTAAGACATTCGGACACTTTAATGTTCGCAGGATGGTATTTTATTTAAATGTATATTAAAAATGAGTAATTATAATGACACAGAGTTTAGTTACAAAATTAGATTGTATCGCACAGGAGGCTGCGTTCACTTTGGCGGTTGAAAATCGAGTGTTGCTTTTGATGTGTCGGTGATGCCACACCGATGATAACTAATATCTTGTATAGGGTTACCTTACAGTCGGCTATCCTGGCAATGTATAGCGCCCTCGCTATGTTCGTCGCTTTCATCATCGGCTTCATCGCTGTTGTCTTCAAAACTGGGAGGAAGTTGACAGCATGACTTCATCTTATCGGATGCGTAAATTGAAGTATAGTGACGTGACGTTCGGTCTGCTCCTGGCAAGTCTTCAAGTAAATAACGATCTTTACCAAGCACTTGCTTAATTATAAAGAGGCCTTTGTAACGTGTCTCCAGCTTTCTCGACGTTCCAGTACTAGAAGGTTCATTTTCGACTAGCACTAAGTCATTAACGTGAAATTATGTTGGTTTTGAATGATGATCATCGTATAGTTTCTTAGCTTGTTGTCGTTTCTGGTTTACTGCTTCACAAGTTGCTTCTCGTAGATTTTGTAGATCTTCTTCGCTTGTTAGATTATTGGCGTGTAATACTAACAAAACTTTATTTTGAAGGATATCTCTTGGCGAAAAACTAAATAAAAGTTCATGTGGACTTTTAACAGTAGTATTGTTTTTCATCGTGTTCATTGACCACTGGATGTTGAATAGATTCTCGTCCCACTTTTTGTCTATGTTTGTCGTTGGGAGCATGACCATTCGCCCTCGGTGTTCGTACTGCATTTAGTATATTTTTTATATGGTTGTTAGCGCAGTAGCTTTTAAAATCTTTAGAGGTAAAGGCTATACCTCTATCAGTGATGATTCTTTCAGGAACTCCAAAATAACTGGTAACTTCTCGTAACGTTTCTAGTACGTGCTTCGTTGCTGTACTCTTTACTGCTTTAATGATCGCATACTTCGTAAAAGCGTCAACTATGACTAATATGTATTCGTTTCTTTTCGTACTCTTAATAAATGGTCCTAAATGATCCATATGAACGGTTTTAAATTGTATTGATACGATGTTATCGAAATGATACTGTTTTTCAATTTTACCACCTTGACGTTTGTTATATGCGCATTCAACACATGCTTTTAAATATGATTTAACAAAATTACGCATACGTGGAAACCATATGTACGTTTGCATCTTGTTAATGGTTTTTTCGAAACCCAAGTGACCATTTTTTTAACTTAACGCTTTCGGAACAACCCATAATTTATTTTCTTTTTCGATTCTAAATAATCTATCTTTCTCTATACAAAATTCTTTCAAAACTTGTTTATCTTTGTTCTTAATCTTTTCGACAATCTGTTTTATATTGTCGTCCTGTAGCTGCATACTAAACAACCAATCGTCTGATGTAATCGATACTTTATCTACTCGTAGAGTTGCTACATCTGTTTCTTTAGCACTTTCGTTTGGACAGCGATTTAATGCATCGACATGTTCCACGCGTCTACCCTGACGATGTACAATTTCGATATCGAATTCTTGTATCCTTAACCACCATCGAGCAATTCGTGGAATAAGCTCTCTCTTACTCATAGCAGTTTTAACAGCGCTACAATCGCTTACAACTTTTACTGTTTTACCGTCGATGTAGTACCGGAATCGCTCTAACGTTTCAACTACGGCTAAAGTTTCAAGTTCGTAACTGTGGAAACTTCTTTCAGTATCGCTCATCGATCTACTGTAATACGCGACTTGTTTTAATCCATCGCATTCGTTCTGTAACAATACTCCCACTAAACCAGCATCTGTATGAATTTCGTGATTTCCATCTACTCGATATGCAACTAGTAGAAGTTTTGACGTCAGTTTCTGCTTTAATTCGTTAAAGGCTTTGTCTTGGTCGTAATTCCAATTAAAGATTTCATTTTTACGTAACAGTTTTCGAATAGGTTCGGATATTATTGCGTAACCTGGAATGAATTTTCGAAAATTTCTACTCAACCCTGGGAATCTTCTAATTTCTGTAACATTTGTTGGTCGTTTATAATTCTGTATTGCGTTCATTTTAGCTTGGCCTGGAATTAAACCATTCGGTAATATTTGATGTCCAAGGAAATTTATTGCCGTTTTCAAAAACTCACATTTTGAAATATTCAATGTCAAATTAGCTTCCTTTAAAACTTCTAGAACTGTCGTAAGTTTTCGAAACATTTCTTCGTAGGTATTACTGCAGATAAGTATGTCGTCCATATAATGAATCATATTATCTCTCGTAGCTTTTTCCTAGATTTTAGACATTAAACGCTGAAATACTATTGGAGCGTTCTTCAGTCCAAATGGCATTCTTTTAAATTCATATAAGCCGTCGGTAGTAACAAAAGATGTGTACTTTCGGCTTTCTGGTTCGATTTCAATTTGATAGTACCCACTATTCAAATCAAGCGTTGTGAAATATTTATAACGCGCTGCTTCCTGAAGACTCTCTTCAATATTTGGAAGTGGAAATATTTCTTTGATGATTAGTTTGTTTAAACGTCGATAATCAATGCATAATCTGTCGTTACTGTTTTTCTTTTTTACAATCACAACTGGACTTGCATATTGTGATTCTGAACGTTGTATTACATCGTTTTTTAATAAATCGTTTATCATTTCAGAGACAATTTGTTTTTTGGGTTCTGGTACACGATACGGAGATTGAGGCACAATTTCATTTGAATTTAATTCGATTTTCATTTTCAACAAATTAGTTTATCCGACGTCGTCCATTGACGTTGTTTTTACATATTTATCATTTATTTCACATATAATTTCGTTTTCATTAGCGTAACGTCGTACGCTTCGTTTCACTAAGATTGCTCCAACTACAGAGATGACAAATAGGAGCAAGAGAAGTGCGCCCCCTGATTGTAATGAGCGGGCGTTAACAAGATCATGCAACCTGGCTATGTGCCTAATGTTCCTCATATTTACTTTCTGTAAGTATGGTAACGATAGTATATTAATGTGTTCGGTGAAATTTACATATTGTGCGCGTGCAGCTTCGGGATGCGATCGAATAGTTTTAGCCCAGTTGACGTAGGTCGTAGTGTTTACCATAATCTCTGAATCAAATGTTACAAGGAAAGTTCCCTTCGTTAGTTTCGTCTAGTTCTGGGATTGTGTAGACGCAGGTTGATCGTTGATTACCAGGATGCCATTATCAACTTCCTCAATAGCGGGAACGTTATCGGCGGATTTTGACTTACATTTTGCGGAGTGTTGGTTAAGTAGTTGTAGTGTACAGGGGCTTTCCTTCAGAGGCTGACAAAAGTTCCCCTCTACAGCTTCCTTGCAGTTGTAGAGTGGAATGTGTCTACCATTACATTCAGCAATAACGTCTGTTTCTAGAGAGATAATCTTTCCGTCATGGATCACTGGCAGCAACTTTACATTATTACAGAATCTGTCTATTTTTGGGAACTTAATAACAAAGTAAATGCAATTCGTATCTTGAAATATCTTAATTTTAGAAATGAACAATAAATCACTTATGCTAATATTTGCAGAGTGTTCAGCAGCTAACAACTCATTGATCTCCATACCATTTAGCAGGATAGGGTTGACGATATTTAACCTGCCCAGAGTGATTGACGTTAAAATGGTTTTCAATTCCATTATAACTGCTCTATTTCTGGCGGAGGCTAGAGAAAAGAGATATTCCGTATCTATTTGAGTGTTTTTTGCATTTTGTAGTAATTTGTTTACTGTCACTGTCAATTCGTTTATTTTCTTTTGTGCAGCTGAATTAATTGCTATTTGTTGTTCGTTTGTTTCTAATAGGGCATTGGTTCTGGTCTCGAGCATTTTAAAGTCGTCTTAGTCTGGAGTCCCTGTAATGTATTTCAAGGCAGTCCCCAGAATATTTATACCTCTAGCGTACCGATGGTGTATTTTTATTGCGTCCAATAGTTGCAATATTTCATTAGCGTCGTTCTCTAATAGTCGTTTAATATGTGATTGTGGGAATTGGATCAGCAGTTCGTCTGTCTCCTCAGCTACTGCTTCGAATGTTGATAAATTAGTTCTATGAAGTAGAAAGTCATGCTGCTCATAAACAGCTACAGCTCCGGATGTAATTGGAACGTAACAAGAGTTGGTATAGTCGAGAATTTCCGCGACAGGCGACAGAAGGGAGAGCGGTCAGTGTTTTAAATTACTTTTGTGCACTTTTCGTTCATCAATTATAACAAATGTCCCAAGATCCTTTTGGATTACTTTTTCGGTGTAAAGTTTTGAAAATTTGTTTCCTATTCTTTTATTAGTCTTCACATAAACTTTATCTCCTGGATTATACTGTCGTGTTTGTCTATTTTCATTATGTTTTTGTAAATCTTTCTGCTGAATACGTGTAAGTCTAGTTTTTATTTCCCTTATTAATTCGTCCGGTATTGAATGTATTACGTCTATTGGTTTTTTGTTCGTTACTGAATGAATTGTGTGGTTGTACTTAGCTGTGGCTAGCAGAATTAGCTCAATTGTGTTAGCGATACCAGTCTCAAGCTTCTGACAGCGGGCGATTTCCGTGAGGGTACTGTGGAATCTTTCTACCTGACGGTTCGTCGTACTATGGGCGGGTGGGGTGTTGTAGATTTCGACGCCAAAATGATTTTTGAGTATAGATTTAATGGATTCTGAATTCAAAGATCTCTCATTGTCACAGACCAACACCTTAGTATTTCTGTAAAAGTTGAGAAGTTCGTATATGGCTTCTTTAACATCAACTATGGCTCTAGATGTGATTGGAAATACTATTGCAAACTTTGAGAACTTGTCTATTGATGTTAGGAAATATGTCTTATCGGTGGAATAAACGTCAACATGAAGGATTTCTCCCGGATATTCAGGTAAAGGAGTCGATCCTACTTCTGGGTTTGGGGGATGCCGTTGGTATTTGGCCTCGTGGCATATCTTGCAATTAGAAATTATTTCCCTCAAAATTTTCCGTATTTCGGGGAAATAATAACTTCCAAGGACTTGTTCCTGGTTTTCGCGGAGTGACCGATGAGCTCGGTTATGTTCAATTTGAAGTAGCTCGCGCTGGTCATCTTTGTTGAAGACATCTATTACCTGTTTGGTGGTATGACGGAATTTGGCGGCCGGATATGCCGTGACCAGCTCATCTTGAATCTTTGCCAAGATGGGCAATTCACACTGCAAGCCGTTCACAACATTTGGGTTGACGCATTGTTTTATAGTTTTCATCAGTTCCCCTACGTTATTGAACGATATTCGGTGCCTCATTCGGGATTTAAATATAATTTTCGAGTTAAGCGTTGTGGAATTTCCTTCTTCAAGGACTATTTGATTCCGAAAACAATTTATGGGGTTCTTAACAATGGGGATTGTTTGAGACAGCGACTCTTCGCTATTCGCAGCCATGCTTGCCGAGTCCATGTCGTGGTCTAATGCATTTATATGTTGTCGGGAGAGGGCGTCTGCGACGAAGTTTTCCTTACCAGGCTTGTAATGAAACTGCGGTGAAAACTCTTCAATAAAGGCACACCATCTTTTCATTTTCGTGTTCGGATTTTTATCGGATAAAGCGAATGTGAGGGGTTGGTGGTCGGTGTAAATATTCAAATTTTTACGCCATATAAACAGTTACGCAGCTTTTGTAGAGCCCATACTATTGCCAGCAGTTCTCTCTCATTGGTAGCGTAGTTCTCTCCGGTTGAAGAGAGGGTCCTGGAAATCATCGTGATAGGTCTTCCATTCTGTGACAGAACGGCGCCTATAGCATAAGAAGAGGCATCTGTAGTCAGATCAAATGTTTGCTTGTACTCAGGATAAAGAAGCAATACGTCTTCTGATGCAAGGATTTTCTTAACCTTATTAAATGCATTAAGTGCTTTTTCATCAAGAGTAATTTGAATTTTCTTCGACTGATTAGCGCCTAAATTTCCGTTTTCCCCGCTTAGGTACTTCGTTAGAGGTCTCGCAATCGAGGCATAGTCCTTTATAAACCGTCGATAATATCCTGCTAATCCTAGGAATGAACGCAAAGGTCTTAACGATTTTGGAATAGAAAATTCTAAAATGTCTTTGACTTTGTCGGTAAAGCCTAGAAATTCAATACTTGCCTGAAAGAACTTGGATTTTTCAAGGGAAACGCGCATATTGGCATCGAAAAGCTTTGTCAGGATTTGCTCAATGTCCTTACTGTGTTGTTCGGCAGTTTGGGAGAAAATTATAACGTCGTCTATGTAAACATGGCACGTTTTCCCAATTTCTTCTCTAAAGACATCGTCAATCGCCCTCTGGAAAAGGGGCATTTTTCAGGCCAAAGGGAAGCCGACAAAACTCGTACTTTCCATTATTAACTGAGAAAGCCGTTTTCTCCCTATCCTTTTCCGCAAGTTTGATTTGGTGAAATCCTGATTTAAGATCTATTGTCGAGAAAAATCCAGCATTTCCCATGTTTGCCAAGATTACAGAGGTGTCCGGAATTGGGTATTTATCGTTTATTGTCTTACTGTTTAGCTTTCTAAAGTCAATTACGAGTCGTGATCGCTTTGTTGCCCCTTTCGTCTAAACCTTTCTTATCTACAACCCAGATTGGATTGTTATAAAGAACGGGATGGTCTAATGATTCCGTCACGCAACAGATCTGATATCTCCCTATTGACAAATTCCGCAGAAGCAATGAGGTACGGGTAACTTTTTGAGTAGACAGGTAAATCGCCACGGTCCTTATTGTACCTACAATGTTGGTATTGTAGGGCAGTGCTTCATCTGGATCAGCGAGAACTTTAGTATGACGCTTTAGCAGTGTAGAGATATCAATATTGTCCTCGCTTGTTTTCGATTTACTTTCTGCCAACTTGTTAACGTCCGAACAGTAGTGGTACAAGAATTTTTCCTTTCCACCGTCATACGACCATTTACCTCTTTTAGTAAGTCGAATCCTATAATGCCGTCAAAAGTTTCTAAACTGGGTAGGACAAAGAATTCAACATTCTTATTTAATATATTTATTGTACATTTTTTGTTTATTATATCGGTACCGTGGATGGATTTAACAGTGAAAGGGTTATTCACAGGTTTTATTCCCTTTAGAGCGTTAAGGTGTTTTACATAGCTCTTTGCAGCACCGGTGTCGATTAAAAATCTTATTCCTCTTCCCCCAAGCGTCCTTTCGACATAGGGCAAGAGGGACTTAGTCCTAAAAAATTAACGTCGTAGTTTGGTTCGTCCGGGTCATACTCAGCACTCTTAAGTTCTGCGTCATGATAATAGCCATCATAGCCGGTATCACTCCAATATTCACTTTTTGGTTCATATTGGTCCTGGGTGAGATTGTTGATACGCTGAACTTTTTGTATTTGCAGCTGATCACTACCATGCTGCCTTTTCTCAGCTTTTTCTTTATTCAAGCCTGTTGACACGGGCTGTTGGCGATTGAATGTGCCGGCCGTATTTCCGTTATCTGGACGGTTTATCTTAGGGTAGGCTCCTTGATTACGGTACCTATCGGTATTACCACGGAGTTGCTGGGGTCTGTTCTGTCTGAGTCGAGAATATGATGGGTCTATGTCCATTGGTACTGGGGTTTGCTGAGTTAGAGTTTGTCCTCGTTGGTCTTGAGGTACTCTACGGTATCGGGGTGAATAATAATAAGGGTCTAAGTTATGGGGTGCCTGCCTGTTAAAGGAGCACGCAAATGTTGATCTGGCTTGATTCGCTTCCAGTTCCTGCGCTAGGGCAAGTGCTGACGGAAGATCTGCGGGTCTAGAGGAGAAGAGAACATCGCACAAAGGGCGATTGAGTCCCGAGATGAACACGCGAAGGCACCATCCCGATATTTCTTGTTAAGTGATCATATCAGCGTGGTGTTCTCACCGTGGGTCATGATTGTTTTATTGACTATCAGAGTCAACTTTCTCTCCACTGCATCATAGAACTCCACCACTGATGATTTTCCTTGCCTAAGGGTCGACAATTCTTGTTCAATTAAATAAATTGGTCTTTTGTACGCATAGGCAAAGTCTAGTCGAGAAATGATAGCGTGAAAATTTAAAACTGTATTAAAAGAGGATAAAATGTTATCTGCGGCTCCTTCTACTTTATTTCGTATTATGCCTACCGCTTGGTAGTGCCTTGAGCTCCCCGGATACGCTTCGAACACCCTATAAGCAGTATGAGCTGCTTGTCTCCAAGACACATAACGGCCTTTGAACTCCGGCAAGGTTTTCACAAGGTCCAAGGATTCGTCACATGGTATTCCGGGTTGAATAGTCACCGGTTCGTATTGGGTAACACGAACTGGTGTTTCGATTCTTGCTAACCTGTTTGTCAGTTCGTCAACCCGAGACTGAAATTCTCGCCGGGAATGCTCGGTCGCAGCACGAATGGCAGTATTAAGAAGAGCTTCTAGAGTTTGTGCGTCCATATTTAATTTTTTCTAAGTCAGTCAAGGGCTAAGTGGATATAGGGATTTCCCTTTCTAACCGTTACCCACCTTTACAAATTTAATTTATTATTTAAGAATTACCAAAAAGGATAGTAAAAAAAAACTTAACTTTTTTTTATTTTTTTATTTTTTTTTTAACAAAGTTAGCTGCTAAATCACTCTACTCACATGAAATTTTCCATATCTCGATAAGCTATGTCACTAAATAAGGTATGATAAGGCAGCAGCACGATGATTCCTGGGGTTGTGATCCAGCAGCAGGAAGACAGGATTACGATGATTAGGATGCTTTATTTCTCAGAGCATTGGCTCCACACTTTCTCCCACTGTTAGGTAGTGTTTAAATTTCACAAAATAATATGTTTAATGCAATGAGTTTAATGAAATGGTTGCGGTTAAAATTTTTCAAAATAGAAAATTGTTCGTAGCTCTCACTATTTATGTAGTGTTAATTAAGTTAAATGTTTTTCCGCGACCGTCGGGTGGATTCGAACCACAGCCACGCACAGGATTTGTCCTTTATAAGGATAACACAAGAACTGCACTATGGCCCCACATTGGGCGCCAATTATTAAAACACTTGTTGAGTTTTAATCTTTTTTATTTCTCTTGTTTACACAAGAGCAGCCGTTTGTATCGGTCGAGTTATTACAACTGATTTGTTTAATAAAATATTGCGATGACTACGCCTAAATACCTGACTCTTTGTTTTACCTGTCAGTTGCTGCACATGTTTTGCCGTGTGACTTGCAAAATGCAATTCGGCAATTTACCTCTTGCTTTTCCGCTGTAACGATGTTGTTGTTGTCACGCGCTACCTAGTCGACGCTTCGTCATCAGTATCGGTGGGAGAGTTGTTGTTACGCTATTTCCACACTCAAACCTGCCGACGCACCGTAAGCAATATCGGTGGGAGTGGAGTGTTGACCGGATACGTGTTTACCGGTGTTAACTTACACTGAGCACCCGTATCAATATATGCTTTTAATTTCTGACCGTTTAATAATGCGTCAACTTTAAAAAGTTCATCGTTTACACAAAATGTATTTCGTATTTTAGCTTCGGATTTAAACTGAGAATCATACCTTGAATGCACTTTATTATATTTTTCACATCTTTGTTTACTTTGAGGTTTTTGACAATTTTTCGATATGTGTCCAAATTCTTCGCAAATATAGCACTTTACACTTTTTGCTTCAAACTTCTTGTTAGAATTTTCGTTTTTGTTTACATTCTTATTTTCATACTATTTTATTTCAACTTTCATTACACTTCGGTGTGAATTTATTGGCACGTTTCTTTTATATTCGTTTAAGGTTTCTCTTAGTTCTCTCATTGCATTTATTCGTTGAGCCGCTATTGCCACTTATAGTTCACGATTTCGTAATCCTTCTCTCGCGTATTTAACTATCGCTGTTTCACTCAATTTAAACCGTCGCCCAAGCGCACAAACACGAAAACAGTAGTCGTCTACTTTTTCATTTTGTCTAGGTACGGCACTTTGCATTTCGAAATGTATTTCTGCTTCATCGGGATAGTTACCAAATTCATTTTTTAAGTCTTTCGTTCCAATTGGAATGCAGACTTTCTGTCCCATCGAGCCACAATCTTGCTGCTCCTTTCATTTTACTATACACGGCAAGCAATAAACACTTTTCGTCCCATTCATACGCACAGATAACACTATTTACTCGTTCAACGAACTGTTCTGATGACAACGAACTGCCATTTGTTGGATCAAAGTCTGGTATTGTTTCTGCTATTTCACGCACCGAATAGTTGTTTCGCGTTACAGTTGCATTCGAATTTGCAAAAGGGGAAATATTATTGACGTTTTTATTTTCAATGTTGCTTGTAATTTCAATTGGCACACTTCGAGGTTGGGAATTATTTTGCATATATGACAACACATTTTCTAAAATTCCGCGCATTTCGTCCATTTGTCTTTGTAACGATTTTTGTGTTCCGTCCTCACACTGTTCACTATCATCACCCGTAACTTGTTCGTTTTCGTCCTCTTCGACTTCGATTTCATCCGACCCGATCGTCTCACACTTTGTTGCGAGAGTATAAAAACTAAAAAACACGATTTTAAAGTATATCAAACTAAAAAATGAAAAGTAATTCTTTGTATCGGGTGATTTTTTAAGAGCTTGATAACTTTTTTTTAAAAAAAACGCATAAAATTTGCAAAATCTCATCGGTTCTTTATTTGAAACGTTAGATTGGTTCATGACATTTACTTTTTGAAGATAATTTCATTTAAATGTTGACCGCGGCTGCGGTCTTAGGTGGTCCATTCGGAAAGTCCACTTTGGGCAACTTTTTCGAGCATTTCGGCCGGAATAGCCCGAATTTCTTCGGAAATGTTGTCTTCCAAAGCTGGAATAGTTGCTGGCTTATTTCTGTAGACTTTAGACTTGACGTAGCCCCACAAAAAATAGTCTAAAGGCGTTAAATCGCATGATCTTGGTGGCCAACTTACGGGTCCATTTCTTGAGATGAATTGTTCTCCGAAGTTTTCCCTCGAAATGGCCATAGAATCGCGAGCTGTGTGGCATGTAGCGCCATCTTGTTGAAACCACATGTCAACCAAGTTCAGTTCTTTCATTTTTGGCAACAAAAAGTTTGTTAGCATCGAACGATAGCGATCGCCATTCACCGTAACGTTGCGTCCAACAGCATCTTTGGAAAAATACGGTCCAATGATTCCACCAGCGTACAAACCACACCAAACAGTGCATTTTTCGGGATGCATGGGCAGTTCTTGAACGGCTTCTGGTTGCTCTTCACCCCAAATGCGGCAATTTTGCTTATTTACGTATTTTGTGGGGCTACGTCAAGTCTAAAGTCTACAGAAATAAGCCAGCAACTATTCCAGCTTTGGAAGACAACATTTCCGAAGAAATTCGGGCTATTCCGGCCGAAATGCTCGAAAAAGTTGCCCAAAATTGGACTTTCCGAATGGACCACCTAAGACGCAGCCGCGGTCAACATTTAAATGAAATTATCTTCAAAAAGTAAATGTCATGAACCAATCTAACGTTTCAAATAAAGAACCGATGAGATTTTGCAAATTTTATGCGTTTTTTTTTTTTAAAAAGTTATCAAGCTCTTAAAAAATCACCCGATATAAACTAACAATAATAATGAAGGAAAATTCCTGCATTACTGTGAAAAAAGCGTGGAAAGTATGTCACAAAGCACCCCACGCTTTTCTCACAATAATGCAGGAATTTTTCCATCATTATTATTGTTAGTTTATACAAAGAATAACTTTTAGACTCTCGCAACAAAATTGCTAAAGAGAGTATTATAGTTTTGTTCACATAACGGTTGTTTGTAAGTCCTAAAACTAAAAGAGTCAGATATAGGGTTATATATACCAAAGTGATTAGCGGGACGAATAGAGTTGAAATCCAGACAGACATCCGTCCGTCCATCTGTCCGTCTGTCCGTCCGTCCGTGCAAGCTGTAACTTGAGAAAAAATTGAGATATTATAATGAAACTTGGTACACGTATTTCTTGGCTCCATAAGAAGGTTAAGTTCGAAGATTGGCGAAATCGGCCCACTGCCACGCCCACAAAATGGCGAAAACCGAAAACCTATAAAGTGTCATAACTAAGCCATAAATAAAGATATTAAAGTGAATTTTGGTACAAAGGATCGCATTAGAGAGGGGCATATTTGGACGTAATGTTTTGGAAAAGTGGGTGTGGCCCCGCCCCCTACTAAGTTTTTTTTACATATCACGAAAACTACTATAGCCATGTCAACCAAACTCTATAGAGTCGTTTCCTTCAGGCATTTCCATATACAGTTCAAAAATGGAAGAAATCGGATAATAACCACGCCCACCTCCCATACAAAGGTTATGTTGAAAAATGAAAATCACTAAAAGTGCGTTAACGGACTAACAAAAAACGTCAGAAACACTTAATTTTACGGAAAAAAATGGCAGAAGGAAGCTGCACCCAGGCTTTTTTTTAAAATTGAATATGGGCGTGGCGTCGCCTACTTATGGACCAAAAACCATATCTCAGGAACTACTAATCTAATTATTTATACAGCAAAATAAAAAAATATGTAAATGACGGATAATGAAATCTCGATTATCACTTTATCATGCGAGAGTATAAAATGTTCGATGACACCCGAACTTCGCCCTTCCTTACTTGTTTTAAACTATATTTATTTCTACACAGCTCGGATTTTCTACCAACGTCAGTCCTTCAGCACATTGACTCTTTGACAAAACGTGAGCTTCGCCATTGGTTGTCCGTGTCAACGGAGATTTCGCATGAAGCATTGAGTGGTCATACTTACATACATAGATATGTTGCATATAGACAAATTTAAAAAGAATTTGTGTATTATTATTTTATATTTGTTTACATGCACACATTATTATTTATGCGCAAATGTGCGACGGCTTAGTCTTTTAACAAGATATCGGAACTTTTAATAAACAAAGCAAATATATACTTATTTGTGTATATAAATATATTTCTTATCAAACCTACATAATATGTATGTGTATTTAGGTAGTAATACAAATCTTAGTCTATTATTCATTTGCAACGGTATTATGGAATATATCATAAAATAGGTAAATTTTTAAAATACATACTAACATACATATGCATGTGCTTTCATAACTAATATATATCTGCTATATTCGAGTCTTCTGATGCAGAACTCTGGTGAAATATCTCAAGCGTTTATGAGATGCGAAAATAATTATTTGGGAATGCGCGAATAAATTTAAAGCGTAATTGCCTGTCACGAAATGTTAATAATGTGTTGCTAAATTTAATTTTTAATAATTCAATATTCAATATTTTACAACTCATTTAATTATTCATGTTTTGGGTTAACGCCTTGCCGATGGGAACTTGGCTCAGAGTTATTAGGGGGCGAGAGTTGAGGATGGCCTCAACTTCGGCTAACAGTGTTGCTAGCTCCTCTGCTGTGAGTAGTGCGTTGCCGCTTACACGAACGATGTGGTGTTTGGCGGACTTTATCGCTGCTTCCGCTGAAGTGCGACGCCCTCGGTGGTATAAAGGTGAAGCTGAATCCTTCTTCTGCGGCGAATCTCTTCTCTTCCGTTGCCTGCGCCAGAAGCTCCTCTTTCAGCTCGCGCAGCTTGTGATCGGCGCCGACGAAGTTGGTTGCGTTGCCGCTGAACATCTTCTGGAGCATTCTATAAATAAATTTATTGTTGACAAAGCAAACGAAAACTGTAATATATGTTTTCACGGATGGTCGACCAAAAGCATACTCTTGTAGAACCCCCAAAGGTGATCTAGTCATCGATGCCCAGAGCATACTTGGATTATGGAGGGAACACTTCTCCAGCCTGCTGAATGACAGTGAACGCACAACACCAGGAGAAGGCGAACCCGATTCCCCAATCGATGACGATGGAGCAGACGTTCCATTACCCGGCCATGAAGAAGTTCGAATAGCAATTTCCCACCTGAAAAACAACAAAGCGGCAGGTGCCGACGGATTGCTGGCCGAGCTATTCAAAGACGGCGGCGAAGAACTGATAAAGAGCATGCATCAGCTTCTTTGTAAAATATGGTCGGACGAAAGCATGCCCAACGATTGGAATTTAAGTGTGCTATGCCCAATCCATAAAAAAGGAGACCCCACAATCTGCGCCAACTACCGTGGGATTAGCCTCCTCATCATCGCGTATAAAGTTCTATCGAGCGTATTGTGTGAAAGATTAAAGCCCACCGTCAACAAACTGATTGGACCTTATCAGTGTGTCTTCAGACCTGGAAAATCAACAACCGACCAGATATTCACCATGCGCCAAATCTTAGAAAAGACTCGTGAAAGAAGAATCGACACACACCACCTCTTCGTCGATTTCAAAGCTGCTTTCGACAGCACGAAAAGGAGCTGCCTTTATGCCGCGACGTCTGAATTTGGTATCTAAACTAACACGGCTGTGTAAGCGGAGGTTGACCAACACCAAAAGCTCTGTCAGAATCGGGAAGGACCTCTCCGAACCGTTCGATACCAAACGAGGTTTCAGAGAAGGCGATTCCTTATCGTGCGACTTTTTCATCCGGCTTCTGGAGAAAATAGTTGGAGCTGCAGAACTAAATAGGGAAGGTACCATCTTCTATAAGAGTGAACAACTCCTGGCGTATGGCGATGATATTGATATGCTATATGGTGCAGAGGCTTGGGCGATGTCAACAACCGATGAGTCGATGTTGCGAGTTTTCGAGAGAAAAGTTTTGTGAAAGATTTATGGTCCTTTGCGCGTTGGCCACGGCGAATATCGCATTCGATGGAACGATGAGCTGTACGAGATATTCGACGACATTGACATAGTTCAGCGAATTAAAAGACAGCGGCTACGCTGGCTAGGTCATGTTGTACGGATGGACGAAAACACTCCAGCTCTGAAAGTACTCGACGCAGTATATGCCGGGGGAAGCAGAGAAAGAGGAAGACCTCCACTCCGTTGGAAGGACCAAGTGGAGAAGGACCTGGCTTCGCTTGGAATATCCAATTGGCGCCACGTAGCGAAAAGAAGAAACGAACTCGGCTATAATCGCGTAAGCTGTGTCTACGCCAATTAAGAAGAAGAGGGATGGTCGACCGCGTATTTTTAAAGTTGTGTATATCGGACCACAAAAATCTACGCCTCATATAAGAAAGTGCCGTAGTGCTCGAAGTCTTTCGACTGGTAAATTTCCCATTATTTGGTTTTGCATCTTCGGTTTGTAATGAAAACAATGTAAACAGTTTTTTATGGTTCTTCTGTAAGCTTCTCGGGCATTATTAGCCATATACGTTCTCGATGAAGCTCAACCCCAGCACAAAGTGGTCGGATTTGTATGGGATCAGCGGCCAAAAATACTTCCACTGTCTATATAAAAGTGAAACTTTTGCCAAAGCTTTTTAAAATATCCCTCTCCCGTTTCCCACTCCGCCAGCCCACGATGGTAACACATTTTAATTAATTATATTAAATTAAAAAAGTTTATAAACGAAAAAAGGAATTTCTTTAATATTATTCAACTAAATCAAAAACTGAATTTAATAAAATCTAAGCTCAAAAGTAATCGGTTTAGCAAGTCCTGATTTGTAGTGATCCGTTAGTTATTTCGTGTATGATGGAGTCGATACATCTTAGCGTCCTTATGGCTTGACTCAGCAGATGAATAATTTGAAGTTAATTCTTTGCAGGATCTAGCGCAAATCTAGTGCATTTAGGGTTTAGTAAACTGATTCCTTTTGAAATTGAATTCGAACGGGGCGGCAAAAGCAGGTGGACGAAGGTCTGCAGTTTTTCCAAATTTGTTGGTGCTTTTCATCATTTTGGGATTTTATTATCAGTTATAAAGGGACATATGTCGTGACAAATAAATTTTTGTCTACCAAATTATTATTTTAAAATTTCTGCTTATATTCGCTCTGACCAGAATTGCCATCAGAGCTATATATTTACATCTGTGACGCAATGTGGTCCAATAATTTTTTTATCTCAACTTCAACATCAGATTCTGAGACCTTTTTTTGCTCAGAATAACTGTTTTTCCTTTAAAATGCTATCATAGCAGGGTAAAAAGTTAGTATCAAGTTTTTTGTTAACGAAGCTTCTAATAAGTAAATACTGAAGCTTTATTAATTTTGCTACGGTGATAAGTGATATTACTTCACTTACAAATTATAAAAAATAACACGCAAAAAATCGCATGCGTGGTAGAATAACATGAATAACAAAGAAAGTTGCAAAAAGTTGCAGCTCAATTCAAAAGCATAGACTTAGAAAACATTGATTAATATAAACAAATTTGATTCATTTGAGGGCGAGACAGGGATCGCAACTTTTTGTATACTTTAAATCGATGTATAAAGAAAAACATTCCACTCAAAAGGGCACTTATAAACCAATTGTTTTAAAATAATAAAACAACATATTATTTCATAAAAACCGCTTTGTTATATAACATATACCTTTACTCTCAATACCCATTTCGATTTATGGAGATTAAACACGACTTTATATTGCAATTTAATTTATTATAAGACATAATTTTTAAGCTATTTTCACTGCACAGTCTGGGTGTTTCTATTGTCTCACTTCTTTCGCTTTTCGTAGCCGCTACGAATAGGATAGAGCAAAAATGTATTTCCGTTAGTTTTATTGGTTTTTTAAGAAATCGCTTTGATACAAATAGTGGTAAATTTCAAACATTTATTTTTGGCCTATGAAATCGACCAGTGTGCAGCGAACTTTTTTTTATTTCGATAGATAGCTGAAATGTAACATCGTATGGGAGAGGTGCATTTAATAGGCGACCTCCTACTCGGATTAATTTGAACGAAAGTTGTTGCAAGTTTGCGGGTAGGGTGGTGCCTTTTAGCAATTTTTGAATAACATACAATTGACTCCTAACGTTTTAGTGGAATTTTTGTCATTGAAGCTTAATGATTTTTCTGTGCAATCACTGTCGAAAAATTTAGAGCGGGTCAAAAACCATTTTGTTAAGGTGAATCCGGCCGAGTTTAATATTTGAATTACCTCACCATCTCGAAAGATCTAGTGATTCCAAATTTTCGGACCCTGTTAAAAATCATCAACATAAAAGTCTGTTTTGATAGCCAATGAACCGAGTGGATATTTCATTGTATTGGCATTGGCAGAAATGGAGCAGGTGCAGTGCCGTATGTTACAGTGCTAAGACGAAAAATTTGTGTTTGCTCTGAAGGATGCTCTCTCCACACAATAAGCTGACAATGTCTGTCCTCTTCATGAATAATTATTTGGCGGTACATTTTAGTAATGTCCGCTGTTAGTGCATACTTATGTAAGCGAAAACGAAGAAGAATTGAGTATAAATAAACCGAATGAAGTAGTGGTGCTCACTCGGGATATTATTGTTTGTTTACGGTCAGCTTTGAAGGGCATTTTGACTTGAAGCCGTCCTGAAAGTAATACTTGATTAGTATTGACGAAAAAATTTTCACACTCTTGTTGCTCTGGTGTGAGTTTGATGCCATTTGATTCTGAAGGTAATTCTTCTAGAGCTCAAAATTTTTGAACTACTGAATCTGTTGACGTAAAGCCTTCTTCAGCTTGGCATAATGTGCTGTGTAATTTAGGAGGAGAACTTAAATTGCTGACGTATTTGCCAGTTACAACCCACCCTAAAAGTAGTGTTGGTTGGTTAGGACCATTTTTAATTTGGCCAACTGCTAAAAGATCGAAAAATATTTCTGCATCCAATAAGGTGTCAACTTTTTCACATTTGTGGAATTCTGGATCCGCCAATTCAATATTGTGCGGAATTTTAAAGCCAAGATTAACATTGATATTATGGTGTGGACGATTAGTCGAAATACTTCGCATTACCCAGAATTCCGCCGAAAATTCGTAATTATTTATCCGCGACTTAACAAACGCTCTTAATTTTGAACCCACTTTCGTATTGGAATTGCCAAATCCTATTACGTTTAATTTTTTTTGTGTTGACCTGGGAGTCTGAGTCCAGCAAGGCTCAAAGGTAGGTACTCTCCACAACTGGTTCTCACTTGAATCACTGTTGTTGCCAACATGACCTGATACGGCATAATCGCTGTTTTGCTGGCATATGTGGTAGATGGTTGCGGATGAGGTGCAGTGGGGAAGGAAATCGGATACTGGTGCAATAATGTGTGATGCGATCGATTGGTCACACGATATCGATCCGCTCTGCACTTAGATACAGTGTGCCCCTTATGCAAACAATTTATGCAAGTTAAATTATATTACTTTATTGGTTTATTAAATTAACATTCCACTTTATTTGTCTTAGCCTTATGTTGTCTCTTCCGCTTGCTCCTTCTTAATGAGGCAAGTCCTCGGTCCTGGAGATACTAGTAGTTGCTCTCCAATGTTATTAAAAGACGAGCAGCTCAATGTGATTAAGAAAACAGAATGAAGAGCGATAAAATAATGGTGTAGTAGTGCAGAATTGTTTTCTTCAAGCCGAAAGATCTCTTTATGGAATACTTGTTCAAATAATTTTTAAACATGAATTTGTTCTGGAGTAAGCGGTAGATGTTTTATACAATTCATCTTATTTTTTAGATTAAATATTGCTTTTTACATTTTTATAATATTTCCTTAAAAATTAGTCATATAATTCAAAAATGTTTAACAAACTTCATTAGTTTAAGCACAAAATGTTGATAAAATAAAAGGAGTTTTGTGAAACGCTCAGTTTACAATCAGTTGCAATTTTTTTACGATAAATTCAGACTGGTACTTAGCAATTATTCACTTAATGTAACATGTTTATAATAACCTTTGCGTTATATATTTACAGGAAAAATTATTATGTGGTCTTAATTCAAGCAAAAAATTCGACCTATTTCAAATTGTCTTTATGAACCCCCCTCCATTTAATAAAGCTGTTGTTCCTAAATCCTTATCTATTATGTGTTCTTCATAAAGAGGGGTTATATTATTACCAAGTCTGTTTCTCTTTACTAAGACTTTTTTTCACCAGCCTTAAATATGCGTTATATTCTATCCCTGTTGTGGGTATTTAATTCTAATTGCTGTGCGTGTCTCAACTGTGATGATATTGGGTTGTCAAAAAGTCTTGCGGGTATTTTAATGATTAATTTTTGATGACTCATGCCCAGCTCTTGACCGATGCTACGGCTGCTACTATGCCGGTCTCTTTCGACCAATTCAGCGGTTTTATCGCAATTTTCGACGACAGGCCTTCCGGAGCGTGGCGCATCATCGACCACCTCTACACCAGAACGAAAACGTTAAAACCATCTTTGTGCGGTGGAAATGGAAAGTGTATCGGGTCCATAAACTGCACAAATTTTATTGGCGGCTTGAGATGCATTTTTGCCTTTAGCGTAGTAGTACTGTAAAATATGCCGTATTTTCTCTTTATTTTGCTCCATGTTTGCGACGCTATAACTCACGAACGACTTAAAAGAAACGACAATCAATCAAACAAGTGTTAGCGCGTGAAATGAGCTTTCCAAAAAGGTATAGCATGACCCGATGCGACGAATAAAACTTTCAGCGCCAACTAGCGAAAATACCGCAAGACTTTTTTGACAACCTATATATTTCGTTACTTACATTAGAATTGTCGGTTCTGGGTTGAAATATGTCTATTGGTCTTTTGTTAGTTACTGAGTGAATCGTTTTATTGCATTCTATTGTTGACAATAAAATTAAATCCCTTGTGTCATCAATACCCCTTTCTAACTATCAGCGTTCCAGCTATCTTATGCCTTTGATAATGTCTATTATATTTTGACTTTGCACAGATTTTGCAATTTTTTACAATTTCTTTTGTTTTTTTTCGACCTTGGGGAAAAAATAGTCATTCAAAATTTGTTTTACGTTTTCTTGTGCAGGGGGGTGAACACGATTATGTTCCGTAATTATGATTTCAAGCTGGTCATTTGGATCGAATATATCAGTCACAAATTTATTGGCATATTTAAACCTGGTATTTGGAAATAGTTTTACTAGATTGTGTTGGATGTAGGCTAGAATATGCAGACTGCAATAGATTGCATTGTTTACGTTGGTGTTGACAAGGTTTTGAGTAATCCCTAAAATAGTGTGTTCGAACATTAATAATATGTCTTGTTCTATTTCCAAATATAATAAAAGTTCGTTTAGATAATTCTTCTATAATAATTTTATTTTTGAAACAATTTATGGGTTTTGCAACCGTCTATATGGTACAAGTTAATGACTGTTCACTATGGATCGATGCACAATCAGAATTGGGGTCTTGTTCCACCATATTAATCTGCTGCCGGGAAAAACCATCGGCCACATTATTCTCTTTTCCTGGTTTATAGTGTAATTTAGCGTTATGTTCCTCAATAAATACCTTCCAACGTTTGAATTTTTCATTTGGGTTTTTATCTAAAACTGCAAACGTTAGAGATTGGTGGTCTGTGAAAATGTTTAAGTGTCTTACACCATAGAAAAACCAAAACTCATACTTCCCGTTGCTTACATAAAATGCTGTTTTCTCTCTATCTCGTTCTGCTAGTACAATTTGATGAAAACCTGATTTCAAATCAAGGGTTGTAAAATATTGCGAATGACCCATGTTAGACAATATCGACATTACGTTTGGAATTGGATATTTATGATAACTTTTTACTCATTTAATTTTCGAAAATCTACTACCAAGCGTTTCTTCTTGTTACCTAACTCATCGAAACCTCTTTTGTCCACTAGCCAAATTGGGTTGTTATAGGGAGATGTAGAGGGCCTAATAATGTCATTACGTAAAAGTTCCTTTATTTCATTTTCCACAAAATCTCCTAAACCTATTGGATAAGGGTATAACTTAGAATATTATATATAGGCCCTTCATGTCTTGTACGAATGGTTGCAACGATATTTGTATTATGTATATGGTAATTATTTATTTGGGTCTGCAAATGCATTTGATCGTTTCTCGATCATTTTTAAAAACTCTCGCTTCACTGCAAGATGTATGTTATTGTGTTGAATTTCTATAATATTTATGTCTCCACATTCAGTAAATAATAACTTTTCTTTTCCAAAGTCATGTGTAATTTCACCATCTTTTAGATCCACTATGGCATTAACCTGCGTTAGTAAGTCAAGCCCAATTATCGCATCAAAACTTGTCAGGGTAGGTAAAATAAAAAAGTCAGAATTTGCGAATAAATTTATTGTACATTTCTTAATTACTTTAGTCGAACCATGAATTGATCAGTTGACCTTTAGTTCCTTAAAGGGCTTGATTTAACTTTTCGAAGCCCCTGTATCTATTAACATTTTAATAACCTTTTCTTCAACTCCTATTGTTCTGCTAACCCAAGGTAGCAGGGCTCTTTCCCTAAAAAATGTATCTCTCCATTGAGTCATTGATATCATTCTCTGCTACGTTATCGTAAGAAATTTTATCAACATTATCTTACGTAGTGTGATTCATCCTTTGAAATTTAGGCTCCTATCAAAATCTGATCTGCGTTTAGCATGCTGTCCTTGGCTATTAGTTTTTTGAGAAAACTGTCTTTGTCTAAGCCCTTGAAAATTATTTGAATTGGTTTCGTGACGAAGTCGAGACGTTGATGCGTCTATATTCATTGATTCCAATTTCTCCTGCCCACCCTTGTGAATAAAACTATTATTTCTTTGATTATTGTAACGACTTTGGTAATTGGAGTTTTTGTGAGCACTGGAATATTCTAATTGATTAGTGTTGTATTCAAGAGACCTTCCTTCGTTCTATTGTCGTCAAAACTCTTCGACACCGCGAACATATAAGGTCCATGATTTGCTTCTAGTTCTTGGGCAAGTGCTAAAGCAGTAGGTAAGTCAGCTTGTCTTGTAGAAAATAAAATATCGCAAGTGGGATATAAATACGCGTAACGCATCCTTTCTGTATTTTTCATTTATTGAATTTGCTAGGTGACCCTCGTAAGTCATTAAAGTTCTATTAGTAAGCAGTGTAAGCTTTCTCTCCACTTCATCGTAAAATTTTACAACCGTCAGACTCCCTTGACTTAAGGTACTAAGTTCCTGCTCGATCAAATAAACTGGTCGTTTATCTGCATAGGAAAAGTCAAGTCTAGCTATTATGGCTTTGAAATTTAACACGGTGTTATAAGAAGCTAGAATACTGTCTGCAGAACCTCTAATCTTATTTCTAAATATTGCGATCGCTTGGTAGTGTTTAGCACTTCCGTCGTACCTTTCATATAATCTGTAGGCTGTGTGCGCCGCTTGCCTCCACGACACATAATGTTCTCGTGTGCCGTCAAATTCAGGTAACGATTTTGCAAGATCGAGCGTTTCATCACATTACACATTCCCTACAATTCTCACTTCCTCAAAGTATTCTACCTTTTTTAGTCCATGTATTAGTAAACTGTTTTGTCATTTCATCTAACTTTGTATCAAAATCTTCCTCATGTGCTTTTAATGCAGCTGATTTCGCTGCAGTAACATTAGCTGTCAGTTCATTAGTATTCGTATTTATTTCGTTTTTATCTTGTAAAACTAATGTATCAAAAAGGTTAGCTAATTGAAGGTCCTACATCAACTTGATGTTAAACACGTGGTTTCAATCGAAATAAATTTTTTCATATAAATATTTTAAAGAATAATTCATAAATGTTTTCAAATAGTTTTTTATAACGTATAATCCCTCTAAAAATACTGAGCAGATCACTTACAAATTTTGTTTTCGTATATTAACTAAATTGTTTTTTAACACTGTATAAATGAGGCTTCTTAAAAGCCGTTGCTTGATAATTAAATTTGCCACGTGGTGTTTTTTTACACTGGGAAATGTTCCTGCTTCCAATGTCACCGAAGGTTGAGAGTGTGGCTTAATTAAGAACTTGCAGCATTTAGTTTATGTTAAAACTTGTTAAACCTTTTATCTTCGTAAGGAATATAAATTTAAGAATTTATTATAATATTTCTTCCCATGCCCCACGATGGGCGCCAGGTGGTTTTTATTTATGATTTATTCAACTTTATTTGTCTTAGCCTTATGTTGTCTCTTCCGCTTGCAGCCAAGATCAAATCTGAACAAAATGTAAAATGTACGTATAGGATTACCGCTTCTCTCTCTCCATTGTTGTAGTTCATTCAGCAATTATTATTGACATTCGAATTAAATCAATAACTCTTCATTGTTACGCAGAGTGATCACTCTCCCAGCAATCAACGCGCTGTTGCTCTGCAAGTGCGGCGATGCTGTTAAGTGTTATACTCATGATACTAAAAATGCATCAGAGAACAGATCTGCTTCGTGGGTGGCCATTGCAGCTTAACTTGCATAAGGGCACCGATTTCACGAACTCGAACCTCTGCTCCACCGGAAGCGCCTTGAAAGTTGGCAGGCAGTCAAATAGTGGTCCTTGGACTCGCACTGCTGACAAATAGACTACCTCGTATTTGCTGCAACTAGCGCCGGTTTGGTCCTGGCCATATGTTGTTGTTTCCTTTCACTCGCACTGCTTGTTGGTGTGGGCTTCGTCCTTGAGTGTGATGCTCCTTCTGCTGATAGCTGCTGGTATCTTCGATTTAGTGTGGCTTCACAGTCCTTTCACAGTGGCAGCTTGTCATAATGCAGCTGTTGGATCGGGTGGCAGAGTCGACCTTTGTCATCACTTTGTGTATAAGTAATTACAAGGTGTGTTCCAAAGTAAACAGGGCCTTAAAAAAAACCAGAACAAATGGTTTCTTCCGCAAAATTTATTTTGTTTATTCAAAATAGTCTCCTTTTGCTTCAATACTGTTTTTGCACGGTCCAAAAGCATGTCGAGCGAGTGTTTTAGCTCGTTTGCCGGTATGGCCAACAGTATGCCGGTGTAAGTCTTTTGAATGGCCTGTAGGTCTGCTTAACGCTTTCCTTTCATGAGCAAATGCATTTTTCCAAAAAGGAAAAAGTCGCACGGTGCCATATCAAGTGAATACGGGAGTGGTTAATGGTTGAAATGTGGTTTTTGGTGGATCACAAGCGTCGATCGTTGAGACGGCGCATTATCGTGCAACTCTTTGTTCGTACCTCATTTTCGCAGCGGTATTAAAAACATACTGACACTTAAAACGCAATAACTTCACTTCCAATCGTTGAAATTCTCACTGACAATCGATAAAGATAGCAAATTCTAACACACCAGTCGACATATAGATGGCGCCACCAGGGGGGGCAAGATTCAAAAAGTCCTGTTTACTTTGGAACGCACCTTGTATAGCGTTTGTTATCTGTTCCTCATCGCCCAGCGATAGCAATGAGTCATATACCGCTAACACTTCGTCAATCATTGATCGCAATGAAGGCGCGGATGGCTTTGGGATGGTTGGCGGCCCAAAAGTTTAGATATTGTATTGAAAGATATCTAAGACTTATTATCATAAACTTTTTTGAGACTTGCCAACGCTTTCGGGTAATTTTCCCCCGACTTCTGACTTTAACTGTTCCCAAAGCCTCTCCAGATAGACAATTAACCAAATGGTTAAATTTTTCAATATCTGGGATATTTGGATCATTATGAACCAAGCTGTCAAACAAACTCATACAATTTTTAAATTCTGAATATTCTCCCTTGAAATTCCTTTATTTAAAAAATTAAAGGGCTACCGCAAATCCCAAAGTCCCTTGTTTCACTTGCGTACGCATATGCATACATACATATGTATATGTGCGTATATTTATTTTATTTAAATATGCACATGTTTATTTATGTACGGTTTTATAGATACTATTTATATGTGTATTTATGTACATATATGTACGTGTCAATATAATGAAATGTGAAAGAAGGGAGAGCCAAAAACTGAAAGTGTGCATTTGTTTTTATTTTAATTTTATTTGTATGTGTTTTCGTTTTTTTTTTTGTTTGAACTGCTTTCAGTAATTCACTCTCGTTACCTGGTGCGTCGGCTGTTTGCCGGCGCTTACGTCCCTTTGGAACAGGATGGCTGACTTCGAAAACGTCAATTGCTTTGCATACGAACAAAGTTCGAAGTTCGATAAAGCATCCGCAGTATTTATTATATTACATCATATTTTGAAACGCATTAACTCGGTAGTCGATGCGCAGTGATACAGAAAATCGTGCATCACTAAGAAACTTGATGCTTTTTAAAGTTTGAACGCAATGATGGCGGACTCAGATTGGTAAGCATTGCTATTATTTCTTTATTAATTTATATTTAAATAGTTTATTTTTAGTGAATCTAGCAAAAAATGGAATTATGAACGTAAAAAGCTGCTTCTGACCACCCGACTGCGTTATGAGGGCGATTTCGCTGCCAAACGCAAAAAACGGTCAGTGCTGTGGGAGAGAATATTAAATAATATTAAAGAAGTTGACGCCAAATTCCCATTCAGCCGTGATGAAATAACCAGGAAATTTCTCAATTTTATGGTAACTTATAAACGAATTAAGAAGAGAAACAATACATCAGGAGAAGCTGCCACCCACTGGGAATTTTACGAGGAAATGGACGATGTTTACGGCACTCGCAGCGATGTGGCCGTTCCTCAGGAGACTTTAGATTCATCGCTATACGACATATTGAGTGGAACCGGTGATACTAACGATTTTCGTGAGTTAGATAGCACATCGCCAAAGTCGAAACCAAAATCAGATCGAAAGAAGTGCGAAGTTCTAAGTTTTTTTGGAAAAAGAAGCCTCTGCAGACAAAGAAATTTTAAAAGAGTTGATGCAGGTAGAAAAAGAAAAGCTGGAAGTGGAAAAACAAAAAGTGGAAGAAATGCGAAGCCTCCGTTTGCTACTGACATCTATGTCTAATAACCAGTAGAATACATAGCTGTGCATAGCACATTTACGACTTATTTTAAACGTTTTTGTCGATGTTATACTTGTATTTTTAAATATTCATAACGCATATTTCATTTTAAACGAATTTATTTATTCATATCTTTAAAAACATGAAGTACAAATTATAAATAAATGTTATTACAACTTTAAAAATAAAATATTAAATTTCACAGTTTAATGGGGAAGTAAGTATATGATTGTCAAATATCTTATAAAAATATAAAAAGCTGAAATTCAATTTAAAAATTTTAGATTAATTTAGCAAAAAAAACATTACAAAAGGAAAGAAAATTAACATGTGAACTCTTGCTTTAGCCATTGTATATAAGCATGTAAATATTAAGCTGAAAGTAAAGTAGTTAGATTAGTTCATTTTCGTATGGCTTCTTCTCTTAAAAAATTTGTGGACACATCAGGTTGTGAAATATATTCAACATCTATTTCATTTATTATAGTTTCTTCGTCAATATTACAATCTTCGTTGTCAATAATAAAATTGTGAAGCACCATACAAGCCATTATTATGTGCTTTGCCAAGATCAAGTTCTGGATTTCAAGATAATTAAGAATCCGAAATTTTTTTTTCAAAATACCGAAAGCCTGCTCTATGATGACTCTTGTCGAACTTAGCACATAGTCGAATCTTTTTTGTTCTTGTGTAAGATACCCATTATCTTTGTATGGTACCATTAAAAAAGTCTCTAAAGGATAAGCACCGTCTCCTAATAAATGATATTGTGGCGAAATTTTAAGCGTCTTGTTTATGATAGCTTGTCGTATTGGGCTGTTGCGCCATATGGATGCATCATGACACCGTCCTGGATATCCAGCGAATACATCAGTAAAACGCATTTTGCTATCCGCTATTGCCTACATATATTGAAGTTACATTTAAGTGTTAAATATACCTGAAGAAGATAATATTTACCTGTTCAACAACTGAATATTGTCCTTTTCTATTGTAATAGCTTATGCTATCAGTTTTAGGCTGTTGAATGCGAACATGCATTCCATCAACACACCCTAACACAAATGGAAAGGGCAGAGCACGACTAGACTCAAACTGCTCCATAGTAGCTCGTTGGCTTTGGTCGGTTGCTGGAAATTTTATTAACTTTGCTTTTAAGCGACCAATTGCTTTTATTGTGCGAATAAAGTTGTAATAAGCAGTACCAATACCTAAGTGAAAACGATCACTTAATTCACGGAAACTGTTTTGGTTGCTAAGTTTCCATAGAGTTATGTATATATGTACATCTTTCTAACGATAAGCAAGGCCGACCAGTTCGAGGTGTTCTCCATAATGGCTTTAACATAGTTTGAAGCTTCTGTGATTGTATTTTTTTTTAATATATAAAACTTATACTTATGAACATATTGTATGTATAGTTACCTTACACGTAGGTTTCATCCTAAAGTGGGAGAAAAATACATCAACTGGCATTTCGCTAATAGTTTTCCAGAATCCCGAAGTTTTAGGCACCTTTCTTCTAATGTGCTTTTTATCATTATTATACTTGAAATTATTTAAAATGCACACTCTTTTATATTTTGATTTAAATATTTTACGAAAAATTTGAATGTTGTTTGTGCATTTATTTTCAGATAAACGCAAAAAAACGTTTATAATTGCACTCTTGGCTTTATTTTGATCCATTTTGTTTTTTTTACGATCGTTGAATTTTAATTTCTAAAACAGCTGTTTGCGAAAATAAACTTTGCAGTTAAAGTGTTGTAAAACGTCAAAATATACAATGCATAGTAATACGATGTTATTAGACTTTGCATACAGATGATGTATAAATACTGTAGTAAAACCGCATCAAAATTTTGCAGTAGTACGTTTTCGAAGTCAGCCGATCATTCCCAAAACGGCAGCGGATTGATGGCAGCAGCGATTTCAGCAGTGGCGAGTTTTTTAACGGGTTTTCCGCCGGCTTTTTCAACTGTTTTTTAACGTTTTAGAACGGCTCTCTCGTTAGTTACTAATGTACGTATATAAATGTCTTATATACATATATATGTATGTTCTCCAGCCCATCCCGCAATTTGCAAATTTTTTGTTATTTAAAACTTTTACCCAAGTTAAACAATAATCAATACGATATTTTGTGGAATTCACTGTACCCTTTGCGTTCTTTTTTAGGTTTTGTTTTATGTTTCTTTTATATGTTTTCACTTCACAAGGCCGAAAACCAAAAAGTATTAAACAGGCAGTTGGTACCGAAAATAATTAGTTAACGATTGCTGTTCATGTGTTTTTGTATGTTTAAAATATATTTTTTTTTAATTCTTAAATTGCCTGTAACGAGAAATGTAATTAATAGCCGACAAATTAAAACGCGTGCGTACGTTTTCACGGTTCAATTCAAAGATAGTTCTTTATTAACCAGTGGTAATGTAAGTATGTGTTACAAAAAAGGGTAAGTAATTATCTTTCGTTAAACATTGTTCTAGCTTACATATGTTAAGGTAAGTATTAAAGTAAGTAATAGATTAATATTATGAATGCATTATTAAGGTAAGTATTTTATATAACAGAGTTTCATAATTTTATTTTTAATAATTCAATATTCAATATTTTACAATTCATTTAATTATTCATCCCTTCTGACAAACAGAAATCGCTAAATAATAAGGGAGATTTCCTGTACATTAGATTCAAATCACCTCGGTGTAATTGGGCCAGTGCTACGCCCACAAATCGCCATTAACCGAAAACCGTGAAAATATATGAAATCGAATGATAACCCCGCTCACTCCTCGTACATATAACGGTACAGTTAAAAATTACTAAAAGTGCGATAAGTCAATAACTAAATGCGTCAGAGACATAAAAATCCCCGGGATGGTATGAGAAAGTTTTATTGGAGCCAGTGTGAAAATTGGACTACGGGCGTTGCACCGCCCACTTTTTGCTGAAATCCCATATCTCAGGACCCGACTGGTCGATTTCGACAAAATTTGGTATGTTTCGTAGTCCTATGTCTATGTCACGTTGCGAAAATTAGCGAAAATGAGCGAAATCGGACAATAACCACGACTTCTGCCCATATAGCACAATTTTAAATTCTATTTAATTCGTTCAGTTTCCAGTACGCAAATCAAGAAGCAATTAATATAACGGGATTAAACTTTGCACGAATTGTATGTCACCTTATGACCAAAAATTGTTCAAATCCATCAAAAACTGTTAACCCCCTAGGTACCGAATTTTTACACCCCGGTACCTATAGTTGACTTCTGTTAGAAAATACCTGTGAATGTCTGAGATATATAATATAAATTCAGGGATAGTACTTTTCTGTATGTCAAAAATAGGTTGGATCGGATCAATACTACCCTTAGTCCCCGTATATAACATCTAATATAGAGATAATCTAACTTCCGGGTGACTGATAACACAGGTCCACAAAAAAAAATCGATGAAAGGTTCCTTTGACCAAACATGGTGTATTATATGTATTGTGGGCCGCTGAAACCGAATCTGAAGTCCGTTTTGCTCCATCACGTCAGGATTTTTTCCTAACCTCAAAATACATGTCGGATTTTACTTGACAGAAAAAAATTTAAAAATATTAACGGACTTAGCTTAATTTTGGGGTAGAGGAGTTTTGAGGGGTCCCTGATTACGAAATTAAAAAACAAATTGGCCGTCAAAATTTTCAAAAAATTCATGAATTTTCAAAAAATTCTTCAATTTTTAAGAAATTCTTCACTTTTTATAAAATTTTGTATCAAGGGATTTTCGAGGTCACTGATTTCGAAATTAAAGGTAAATTTTCAAAATACAAAATGGCGGTCAGAAAAAAAAATTCTTGAATTTTTATAAAACTGTGTACAGAGGGGTTTTTCAATAGTCGAAGTCGATTAAGAATCGATTCTTGACATTCGAAAAATCGATTATTTTACGAGAAAACTCTTCAGTAGTCGAAGTCGATTGAGAATCGATTCTTGACATTCGAAAAATCGATTATTTTACGAGAAAACTCGATTCTCGAGTAGAATCCGAATCGAGTTTACCATCCCTACTGGCAGCCATCGCGTGCACATGTACCACCACACAATAACCACCACAAAAAGTTATTCTTTTTCCATTTAATTTATACTCGTATGGAAAACAGAAAATTAGAAACAGGCACCTCTTAATATTAATATTAAGAGCTCATCTTTTGAGTGACTTTCTTTTTCACATTTACGAAAGTTTTTAGCCTATTTTTCAGTTGAAAAAAAAGGTTGACTCAGCATGACACACCCTAATGCTTATGCTTCATTTGATATATTCGGACTAGGAGAAGATATGAGCTGATTGCATTAAACTACAGTATTTGTATATAAATTTGCTCGAAATGCGAGTTAAAACACTTTTAGTAATTTTCAGTATAACCTTTTTATGGGAAGGGTCGATGGCATTTATCCGATTCAACATTTTTCCATAAAGAATGAAAAAGAGCCAGAGGAAAACGTTTTTAGCAAGTATTTGTAATAATATATGTGTAGGTATGTAGCCATAGATACCCTTTTAATGTGATGCTCTTTACCAAATTTATGTTTGATATACTATAAATTCATGACTTAGTCTTAGCACTTTACCTACAGTTTCCCGTTTAACATTTTGTAACATCAAGAATCAATTTTATTCAAGTTGTCGCTTGCAACGTCAGACGAACGAGACTGATAGATTTTTGGAATTCAAAATTTTTTTTAACTCTTAAAGGAAAAATAACATTGAAATTATCACTAGCTTACAAAATAAGCTCACAAAATCTGTTGTATGTTGTTAAAATTATTATTTTATAAATAAAAATCGGTTCGCAAATATAGATACTAAAATTTAAGGAGTTCCACTATAGAAATCGAAAGTGGACTAAGGATTTATACGATTATGTTCTGGAAAAAGATGTGGTTAAAGGAGAATTCTACGTCGATTATGGTGATCAAAAGATGATGACCGAGGTGAAAAGAATGAAAAATTACATAGCACATTAAGCTGGGGTCCTACCTAATCTGTTAGTAAGTATCACCTATTCCCCTCAAAGGAATACCACCTAAAATTAAGCGAGATAGATATAAAGTTATAAAGTACAAATCATCATAATAATTAGAAAAATTGAAATCTGGGTGACTGTTTGCCTGTCTGCCCGTTCATCCGTCGTCCGTGCAAGCTGTAACTTCAGTAAAAATTGATAATAGGTTGTCAAAAAAGTCTTGCGGTATTTTCGCTAGTTGGCGCTGAAAGTTTTATTCGTCGCATCGGGTCATGCTATACCTTTTTGGAAAGCTCATTTCACGCGCTAACACTTGTTTGATTGATTGTCGTTTCTTTTAAGTCGTTCGTGAGTTACAGCGTCGCAAACATGGAGCAAAATAAAGAGAAAATACGGCATATTTTACAGTACTACTACGCTAAAGGCAAAAATGCATCTCAAGCCGCCAATAAAATTTGTGCAGTTTATGGACCCGATACACTTTCCATTTCCACCGCACAACGATGGTTTTAACGTTTTCGTTCTGGTGTAGAGGTGGTCGATGATGCGCCACGCTCCGGAAGGCCTGTCGTCGAAAATTGCGATAAAACCGCTGAATTGGTCGAAAGAGACCGGCATAGTAGCAGCCGTAGCATCGGTCAAGAGCTGGGCATGAGTCATCAAAAATTAATCATTAAAATACCGCAAGACTTTTTTGACAACCCAATATCATCACAGTTGAGACACGCACAGCAATTAGAATTAAATACCCACAACAGGGATAGAATATAACGCATATTTAAGGCTGGTGAAAAAGTCTTAGTAAAGAGAAACAGACTTGGTAATAATATAACCCCTCTTTATGAAGAACACATAATAGATAAGGATTTAGGAACAACAGCTTTATTAAATGGAGGGGGGTTCATAAAGACAATTTGAAATAGGTCGAATTTTTTGCTTGAATTAAGACCACATAATAATTTTTCCTGTAAATATATAACGCAAAGGTTATTATAAACATGTTACATTAAGTGAATAATTGCTAAGTACCAGTCTGAATTTATCGTAAAAAATTACCTGATTGTAAACTGAGCGTTTCACAAAACTCCTTTTATTTTATCAACATTTTGTGCTTAAACTAATGAAGTTTGTTAAACATTTTTGAATTATATGACTAATTTTTAAGGAAATATTATAAAAATGTAAAAGCAATATTTAATCTAAAAAATAAGATGAATTGTATAAAACATCTACCGCTTACTCCAGAACAAATTCATGTTTAAAAATTATTTGAACAAGTATTCCATAAAGAGATCTTTCGGCTTGAAGAAAACAATTCTGCACTACTACACCATTATTTTATCGCTCTTCATTCTGTTTTCTTAATCACATTGAGCTGCTCGTCTTTTAATAACATTGGAGAGCAACTACTAGTATCTCCAGGACCGAGGACTTGCCTCATTAAGAAGGAGCAAGCGGAAGAGACAACATAAGGCTAAGACAAATAAAGTGGAATGTTAATTTAATAAACCAATAAAGTAATATAATTTAACTTGCATAAATTGTTTGCATAAGGGGCACACTGTATCTAAGTGCAGAGCGGATCGATATCGTGTGACCAATCGATCGCATCACACATTATTGCACCAGTATCCGATTTCCTTCCCCACTGCACCTCATCCGCAACCATCTACCACATATGCCAGCAAAACAGCGATTATGCCGTATCAGGTCATGTTGGCAACAACAGTGATTCAAGTGAGAACCAGTTGTGGAGAGTACCTACCTTTGAGAGCCTTGCTGGACTCAGACTCCCAGGTCAACACAAAAAATTAAACGTAATAGGATTTGGCAATTCCAATACGAAAGTGGGTTCAAAATTAAGAGCGTTTGTTAAGTCGCGGATAAATAATTACGAATTTTCGGCGGAATTCTGGGTAATGCGAAGTATTTCGACTAATCGTCCAGACCATAATATCAATGTTAATCTTGGCTGGAAAATTCCGCACAATATTGAATTGGCGGATTAGGAATTCCACAAATGTGAAAAAGAAAATACGGCATATTTTACAGTACTACTACGGTAAAGGCAAAAATGCATCTCAAGCCGCCAATAAAATTTGTGCAGTTTATGGACTTGATACAGTTTCCATTTCCACCGTACAACGATGGTTTCAACGTTTTCGTTCTGGTGTAAGGGTGGTCGATGATGCGCCACGCTCCGGAAGGCCTGTCGTCGAAAATTGCGATAAAATCGCTGAATTGGTCGAAAGAGACCGGCATAGTAGCAGCCGTAGCATCGGTCAAGAGCTGGGCATGAGTCATCAAAAATTCATTTCAATTTCAATAAAAAAAAAAATTTTAATAAATAAAACTTTTTTGACAACCCATTATATCTTGATGAAATTTGGCATGCGGATTCCTTAGTACAAAAAAAATTTTGCTGATGGGCATAATTGGACCACTGCCACGCCCATAAAACGTCATTAACCGAAAACCAATAAAGTGCCATAACTAAGCATTTATACATATATCTCCTAAACCACTAAAGCTGCAGGAACCAAACTTGTTCATGCTAAATTTTACCTCAAAATATTTGAGACACGAGTCGTTATGTGAAGCTCTAAAAGTGAATTCTTCGATTTTTACTATGTCTGAATTTATTGAACAAATAAATGCGATAATGTACCATCTCATTGCATTGCTTATTCGTGATCATTGTGCCGCAACCACGGCATTCGCCTGATTTACATTCGTGCATTTTCTGGCTATTCAGCAAATTCACATGACCAGTCCGAAGACACCGTTTTGACTCAATTGAGGGTATAAAAGCTGAATCGAAGAAGGCCTGATGGCCATTACGGCGGAGGATTTTTCCAAGTGCTATGATGACCGGAAAACTCGTTGGCATTAGTGCATTTCAGCGGGAGAGGATTACTTTGAAGGAGATGAAGTGGACAAAATTCAACTTTAAATTTGATCACCGTACAATAATTCAGAGAGAATCCGTTCCAGAATCGAGTAAATACTTCCCCCATATACCTAGTATAAAAATTTCGAAGTTCCTGCAGACTTCATACCACATAAATCGGCTAATATTTGAGTTATCTCACTGAAATTTATGGAATGTGTTTTACTCATAATAGTGCATCCTTGTGCCTAAAATAAACAAATTGGGCGAAAACTAATATTCGGATTTTTGAACATCCGGATGACTTTGCTCCGTATAATTGGTGATTGCATGTGAGATGCGTTAATGAAATTCAGGGAAAATTTTTTTAATGTATCGTACTCCAACTCCCATACACTACATAAGTATAATGATTTTCGTTTTTCTAACAGATCTTATGCCGAAAATGTCGTTCCGTGTATGAATTATATAGTTTTTATAAGGAACGCTCTAAAGTAAACAGGACTATTTGAATCTACAACCCCTTATGGCGCCATCTATATGTGGACTGATATGTCAGAATCCGCTATCTTTAACGATTGTCCAGTGAGAATTTCATGACATTTCATTAATTAAAAGTGAAGTTATTTCGTTTTAAGTGTCGGTATGTTTGTGTTATCGGTGCGAAAATGAGTTTCGAACAAGGAACCAACATTAAATTTTGTTTTAAAATTGGTAAAACTTTTACCGAAACGTTTCAGTTGATGAAACAAGTTTATGGCGATGATCTCCTATCCGATTGCACGAGTGGTTTCAACGTTTTCAAAGTGGTCGTGAGGACATAAATGATCACCGGAAATTCCATTGAATCTATGCATGAATTCATCAAAAAACAAGCGATATCATCATTGAAATTCATGGAAATAGAATTGAACATCTCCAAAACATCGATTTATCGCATTTTGATCAAACATTTGGGCTTACGAAAGGTGTGTGCACGGTGTCTTCCGCACAAATTGACTAACGACCGAAAATTGCTCAGAATCCAACATTCGAAAGACATCATTAAAGAGGTCAAAATGAGCCAAACTTCCTTTACAACATTGTAACTGGTGACGAAACGTGGTGTTTCCAATATGATCCCGAAACGAAATGCCAGAGTGCTGAATGGAAGGCACCGGACGAGCCGAAACCCAAAAAATCGCGCAACTTATATTTTTGGACTCAACTTAGGTTGATTCTTCATAGTATTAAATAAAACCAAATAGATCAAATTCTCCTCGTTATAATTTTTATTCTGATGCAATCTTAATCGAGATTCTCCTGGATCTCGTAATAGCTTAACGTTTAATTTAAATTATATCAGTATCAAAAATATTTTTTTTTTTGTGTTTTAGATATGAGTAATGATAATAGGTATAATAAGACACTTATGGTAAGTAATTTAATAACATAAAATATTCTTATATATATGATATATTATTAGGGTGCGGAACATCACTCCTCCCCTCTTAGCTTAGAGATTGTCCTAGTTCTCGTAATAATTATACATGTATGTCATTAAATGGTATGTAATTCAATATTAGGAAGTATTCATATGTATAACATAAAATATAAAACAATGCGTTTTTATAAGCAGCACTATGTGCTTCTGTTGAGCTTTATTACAAAACTAACTACACTTAACTTTAAGGTTTATAATCTAACCTATGCTTGAGCCGGCCTACGTGACCAAAGATGCTTGGTCAGCTAAAGGGTTTGCGCGTGTAGCGCTCACCTGCAACTATTTGGTTTTGGGGAGAAGACATGGTTGCGCGTGTTTCGCTCACTTAAGAATTTAGCGGATGCGCGTTTAGCGCAGTTGCACTTTTGGTTGTAATAGGACTCCAAAGTATGCAAACGGTTTGTATGTTTCTAGCATATAATGTGGGAATGGAATTTATGTAGAAGTTCATAAAATATTGTGTTAACTCCTCCCTCCGAAATATCAAGCGTCCCCGCTTGATTAATTAAAAAATGGGATGTCGTTAAGACTTCTATGCTGCGTCCTTTTAATTACTGGCATTTGAAATGATTCCGGTTTGCTAATAATTATTTCAGGCTTTACGCGCTTTTGCATCTGAAAATTGCAATTATGGTAAGTACTAGGGCTAATAGCCCAAAATGAGTGAATAAACTGGATTTCACTAAAGATTCAGAGAACTTATTTTTTAATGTTTTTATATTAAGCTCTTTCATAAGTTTTAAGGATAGAACTTCCTCGAACTCTGAATTTGAGTTTGAATGTTGGATTAAAGCAGGCAGTGGTCTCAAGCTATGTTGTTCTAAAGTTGTAAAATTCATGTTATTTATTCTTATAGTTTCATTAAAGATTCTTATCAAATATGATCCTCTTAATTTTCTAGTATTATTATTTGCAGTAATATTTCCTTCGAAATTATTTAAAAGTATTAATCCATTATTTATTTCTACAATATTTTTAACATGTTCCGTATTTGTTACGGTGCACTTATATGGTTTATTCCTTATTAAATTTTTTATACAATTTTCGTTTTCCAAATTAACAATTTGGGTTTGTTTTCAAATTTGTATTTCATTTATTATTTTACAATCTTTTCTATACCATAATATTCTTCATTACATTTAAGTATTTTTTCAAAATTTATCTTTAAAATAGTTTCGTTTTTACTTAAAGGCTTAATTATAATAGATTTGCAAATTTCTTTACCGGTTTTCGGTATTTTTATCATATAAATTAGTAAGTTTTGTTTTACAGCAATTTGAACATCTGCAAAATTCAGAGATTCTTCTAACGAACCAAATTGCAGATTCTCTTCGACAAAAATTTTATTTATTCTATGAGCTTCTTGATTGTTAATAATAACTGAGTTAATAATGTTCGCTTTAGTTAAATGAATTGCTCTTTTAATATTTTCTAACTCATCTTTGATTATGTCAATTTTAAATTTATATTGAAGTATTAGGGCGGTTTGAAATTCGTTACTACTTCCTAGAGACTTTATTATTGAGTTGCTAATTTCTGTTATATTGTTTATTCTTTCTAAAATGTTTTTGTTGATTATTAATTGTTGGTTGTTATTCTCGATTACTTCTTTAAATTTGCTGTTGATGGCTATTAAATCGTCATGGTCGGGGTTGCCAGCTATCCATTTCCAGGCTGATCCTATGTAGTCTAGTGATCTTTCGTTTTTGTATTTAGGTAAAATGTTATTAATTGTTATGTTGATATTACTGATTTCGTCTGTTATAAATGGGTAAAGAGGGTTGTTAGCTGGAATGTTTCGTATGAAGTTTCTGTTCAGTTCCCGTAATATTGTAGAGTATTCTGTTATGTTTGTCATGTGGATAATCCGGTATGTTCCTGTTTGAATTTTGCCAATTCCTTCCTCCATCATAACGATTTCTGACTGAGTGTAATCTAACACCTCAACCGAACCATCGCTTAAAATAAAGTTCAGGAAAAAGAGAGATCTAAAAATAATAAAAATGTTCTGAGTTAGTTTCGTATGCGGTCCTTGTGAACTATTTTGCCTGATTCTGTTTTTACAGTGGAATGTCTGTTTTCCTTAACTATTTCCTCTTTGTACCTTTTTGAAAGTTTTGTTCCTAATCTTTTATTCTGTTTAACAAAAATTTTGTCTCCTGTTCTATAGTCAATAGTTTCCTTTCTATATTTGTTATGATATTGCAGGTCCTTTTCCTGTTTCTCTTTTAATTTTTCTAGAACCTTTTTCATAGTTTCTTCTCTGTTAGTGGCATTTGAGGTAGGTCTACCGAAGAATATGTCAACGGGTTTTTTCCTGTAACAGAATGAACAGAATGGTTGTATTCGTTTACAGACCATTCCATTAATTCGTCGAAATTTTTATCAGAGTGTTCCTGTTTTAAGCTTCTCATAATTTCTGATATTGTTGAATGGAACCGTTCTATTTGTCCATTCACCTCGCTTTTATAGGGTGGTGCAGTGAATATTTTTATATTGAATTCGTTTTCTAACATGAATTTTATTGGTTGAGAATTAAATGTCCTTTCGTTATCGAAAACTATAGCCTTCGGAATTCCAAAATAAAATATTATTTCTCTTAAGGGTTTTTTTATACTGTCTATACTTTTCCCGTCTATTTTCTTTATAATGGCTAATTTGGAAAACTTGTCAATAGAAGTCAGTACTTTATGTTTGTCTGTTGAGAAAATGTCTATGTGAATAGTATGCCCTGAATATTCTGGTAAGGGTGTAGCTCCTAATTTTACATTGTTTGGGTGGCGATCATATTTATTTTCTTTACAAACTTTGCATAATTTTGTTATTTTTTTATTTTTTTCGACATAGCGGGGAAATAATATTTCTCCAAAATCTGTAGCTTATTTTCTTTTTCGTTTCTGTGAGCACGATTATGTTCCTCGATTATTATTTTATCTTGGGCCTCGGTCTGAGTAATATCTTCAACTACTATTTGTGTGAAACGAATTTTGTAATTTGCGAAATGTAGAGGGTAGATTGATAGGATTTTTAGCATAATGTGCTCTGTGGTTTTTATACCATTGATTACCGATGGATTAAGATATTTTTTAAAAGCGATTTTAGCGATTCTTCATTATAGGTTGTTTCAGTTATTAAGTGCCTATGGTACGTAGGGAAAACTATTTCGAATTTGTATGAATTTTTGGAATCTTCTGATATGAAAATTTGGTTCTTGAAGACGTTAATGGGTATTTCTACTGAAGAAATTAAATTTTCGGAAGAGCTGTCACTACTGTGGACAGTCATTGAATTTAAGTTAGCGATTGGTGGTCGTGAGAGTAGGTCTGCGACAATGTTTGTGTTGCCTGGTTTATAAATGATTTCGTGGTTATATTCTTCCAATTGTGCCTTCCATCTCTTCATTTTTGCATTAGTATTTTTGTTGCTGAGAGCAAAGGTCAATGGTTGGTGATCAGTGTAAATCTTAACCTTTTTTGATCTGTATAGGAAGCATTTCAGGGACTGTAGTGCCCAAATTATTGCCAACATTTCTTTTTCATTGGCGGCAAAAGTTTCCTCTGCTCTGCTTAGAGTTCTTGACAGAAAGGATATTGGCCTACCGTCTTGGGAAAGTACGGCTCCTAGAGCGTAATTTGAAGCATCCGTGGTAAGCTCAAAAGCTTTTTCGAAATCTGGATAGTGAAGTATAACATCGTCTGACGTCAAGCAATTTTTCAGGTCTTTAAAAGCTTCTACTTGTTGTGCTGTTAGATTTAAAAGTGTCCTTTTAGACTGATTCTTGGAAACTCTTCCAAGCTCTCCTCTCAGTATTTCAGTCAGGGGTTTTGCAATTTGTGCGTACGACTTTATAAATCTGCGATAATGTCCGGTCATTCCTAAAAAGGAGCGTAAATCATGGACAGTTTTGGGCCGTGGAAAATTTATTATAGCTTCTATCTTTTTTTGTGTAGTGCGAATTCCATTTTGGCCAACTATTATATCGAGGAACTCGATTTCCTTTTTGATAAATTCACATTTATCGAACTGTACCTTTAAATGCGCTTTTTCGAGAGTATCAAATATAATTGCAAGATTTCTAAAATGATCTTCTTTACTTTTGCTAAAGATAATTATGTCGTCAACATAAACGTAGCACCGGACGCCGATGTGTTTCCGTAGCACATCATCCAAAATGCGTTGGAAAATGGCAGGCGCATTTCTTAAGCCGAATGGAAGTCGAGTAAATTCGAATTTCCCATTGGCAATAGAGAAGGCGGTCTTCTCAATATCTGCTTCGTTGAGAGCAATCTGATGGAATCCACTCTTAAGGTCAATTGTAGAAAAATACTTATTTGATCCTAGATTAGTTAGAATAGTGGTCATATCTGGAATGGGATATTTATCTGGTATGGTATCCTCGTTCAATTTACGATAGTCGATAACCATACGAAATTTTTTTAATCCTGAGGCGTCTTCTTCTTCGGTACGACCCATACCGGAGAATTGTGGGGAGATTTCGATGGTCGAATAATGCCATCTTTAAGTAATTCCTCAATTTGTTTGTCTATTTCTTTTTTAAAGGCATTGGATAGGGTAAGTTTTGGAATATATTGGTCTATCGCTTTTAGTCCTAATTTCGGCTTTAACGTTGCGTGACATATGTTAATTTTTATCTGGTTCAGCAAATAATGTTGGGCAAAGAGTTAAAGAGTTGTTTTAATTTTTGGTTATCCTCGGGACTCAAATGATTTAGCCTTAATGTAGTGTGTGCAATAGAGTTAATTGCTAACTGGTGGATGGGGTATTCATATTTCTTAAGTAATGTAAAATAGTTCTCCTTAGTAAAAATTACTGCGTTTAAACTTTTCATTGTATCGTTACCTATTATGGCATCAAAGGTTCTTAACTTGGGCAAAATGTGAAATTTTAATTTACCTACTTCATCACCGAAAACACTGATATTAGCATGTTGAGTAATTTTGACGGGTCCACCAACAGAATTTGCAATGAAGGGTTTGTTCGGAATGGGGTTCCTAATATAAGTTGGACTAATATAATTTTGTTCGATCCGGTATCTAATAAAAATTTTAGTTCATTGCCATTTTCATTTTGAAACGATAGTATGGCAATGAGGAGTTTAGTCTAAAAAAATTGATATTGTCACTAGGGGTTGCTTCGATCTCTTCTTGTTCTTCGTTGTATTCGGGTTGGTAGTCCTGTGAAGACTCGTAGTACCCTTCAGGATATTCTAATATTTCATTATTGTATTCTATTGGGTCAGTTTCTGTAACTTCAGTATTGTAGATCCGTTGCATTTTATTAGGAGTCTGTATTATCTGTGATGGTGGTCTCTTACTAGCTTGATTATTATTAGCCTGCGCTGGTCCATTACTAAATGCTTGTGGTTTGTTACTGAATGTTTGCTGCCTATTATAAAATGTTTGATTTTGTTGATACTGAGGCCTATTCTGATAATTTATTTGCTTCGTTTGAACAGAGCGATCAACTTCCATTGGTGTAGGAGGTTTTGGAGGAAGAGGTGGTCTAAAGTTTGGTTGCACTGTGACGTAGTGTCGGTTTTGTCCGTACTGTTGATACGAATTTGGTCTAAGGGATTGGTTGTGAACATTTGTAAGTTCTGGGTAAAAGGGTCTTACTTGGGGTTTGAATGAGTATGACCTTGGTTGATTGTGGCTAATGGGTTGATTGTGGCTAATAGGTTTGGTATTGGTCGGCAAGCGACTGATACTATTTGTATGGTTCGTCCTGTAATTCATGTTGCCTAATTTGAGACACATATTGAGAGCCTGTGGTAAACTGGTTGGTTCCTTTACACTTAACAGACTGGGTAAGTTACCGTTCAGACCTCTTATAAATGTGTCGAGTGCCTTTTCTCTATATGTCGTTGTCATGGCATACAAAGCTTCTTCACCTAACTCCAGGCAATCGATTTTGTCTAGGATAAGCGAGAGATATTGATAAACTTGTTGATAAAATTCTTCAACAGTGCTACCCCGTTGTGCAAGTGTTGTCATTTGATATTCCAACGTGCTAACGTCTCTCTTGTCTGAATAATGTAACATCAGACATTTTTTATCTTACCCAAATTTAATGGGGTGCGGTAAGACTCAAGGGCCGTGTCAGCTTCGCCAACTATCTTGTGTCTTATTGTATGCAGGATAGCAAAATATTTTGGGGTGTTCTTATTCTGTCCGTACATTAATAATATTCTATCTACCGATTTCCGCCATGAACTGAATTCTCCGTTTTTACCCGAAAATTCTCTTAAACATTTTACCACATCCGGAACTCTTTCGGATGCGTCCACGTTAATGCTAAAATCTACAGGATGTTCAACTTCTTCTTCGATTTGTGGGTGTAATATGGTCGAAACTGTTTCCGATATTAACGAAACGAGTTCTCTTTTTGATTAGGAGTGAAAGTGGAAGGGATGTTAGGAGGAGGAAACGTTAGTGCTGGATGAGTGCAGATTTAATCTCGACAATGTCGATGCTATTTGTTCTTCCTGACTCATTTGTTCACTTGTTTCTGATTATTTAAATTAAATTTTTTTTTTTTTTTTTTTTTTTTTACAGTGTTAACGTTTCTTTTGTTATAACAATAATTATTTCCTTTCACATAACCTTACTTACTAATAATCTTAATATCAAACTTACATAAATATCATTTGCATTTTCCTGTGTTGATAATGTTTCCTCCTTTGTGTGATTAATTTAGATTTCTCCTCTTGTAGTGGTATTTGTTGTATTGGTTCTATTTGATGAATTAATTTAAATCTTTCCTCTTGTAGTTGTATTTGTTGTATTTGCTGAATTAGTTTAAATCTTTCTTCTAGTAGTTGTATTTGTTGTATTGGTTGTATTTGATGAATTAATTTAAATCTTTCCTCTTGTAGTTGTATTTGTTGTATTGGTTGTATTTGATGAATTAACTTAAATCTTTCCTCTAGGAGTTGTATTTGTTGTATTGGTTGTATTTGATGAATTAATTTAAATCTTTCCTTTTATAGTTGTATTATTTTACACTTGTTTAATTTATTCTAAATTTCCCCGTCACGCACTTTTTGTTCAATGTATTTGTATTTAGCTTATGCTTTTCGTTCGGCTGGGTTGATACTGCCCGTCCTTTTTCCGAAAGGTACTAAGGGGCCGAGTACGAAATGTTATTTAGGTTTCGTCGCGAGTATAAAAAATATTATTATTTTTCCTCACGGTCCCTGCTCGGGCGCCACATAAAAAATAAAACAATGCGTTTTTATAAGCAGCACTATGTGCTTCTGTTGAGAATTATTACAAAACTAACTACACTTAACTTTAAGGTTTATAATCTAACCTATGCTTGAGCCGGCCTACGTGACCAAAGATGCTTGGTCAGCTAAAAGGGTTTGCGCGTGTAGCGCTCACCTGCAACTATTTGGTTTTGGGGAGAAGACATGGTTGCGCGTGTTTCGCTCACTTAAGAATTTAGCGGATGCGCGTTTAGCACGGTTGCACTTTTGGTTGTAATAGGACTCCAAAGTATGCAAACGGTTTGTATGTTTCTAGCATATAATGTGGGAATGGAATTTATGTAGAAGTTCATAAAATATTGTGTTAACTTATATATATTTCAAATTGCAAATTTCAAATTTCAATTTTTTTTAGGTTAACAGTAGTTGTAATAAGTGTAATGCTTATAATATAAGCAAATAAAGTGAATGTAATTTAATATAAGGTTATGGTTTTTTTTTATACATTTGCAATAGTTGTAATAAATCTAACGCTTATACTACGCTTATGGTATAAATAACATTGTAATATAGATAAAGATGTCAGGTGAGTTCAGTCCTGTTGGTGTTAGTTATTATCAGTAAAATAATTAGTAGAAGAGTCTGCAAATTTAAGTGGTCTTTTAATGTTCGTCTCGTGAATGTTATCTAATTTGAGTTTCCTAAACTTAGGTTGTTCTTTGTGTCGTACTTTGCCATAATTTTTTACAAAACCTATTTTCCTGTTTTCAATATAGTCTTCTCTCTTTGTATTAAGTTTATTGTTCCTTGTTTTCTTCTGTAATTTAATTCGCTGTTTTATTAAGTCTTTATTCGTATTATTATAATGGACATGGGAGTATCTTTGATAGTGGAGTGAAAAGTGTGGTTATATAATTGAATTACCTTCGTTCCTTAATAGGGGGTTTTTCTTCTAAATTTTGTGTTCTGATCTTTTCTGTAATTGTATTATTGAGACGTTCTACATCTGAGTTACCTGTGTGACTATTAGGCTTAGTGAAATGTGTTTGAATTTCTTGTTCCTTGCAGAATTGCTTAACATTCGTATTATTAAATTCATTATCAAAAACAAAATTATTTATTTTTCCAGAAAAAGATAAATATAAACGCAATTTTTCTACCAAGGTTACACTATTTCTGTCTTCTAAGTAGAAGCTAACTGCGTGCTTAGAAAATGTATCTAAAAACATTATAAAAGCTTGTTTAGAATTAATACGAGTACATGTATGTGTCTACATGAACAATTTCGTGTATGGTTGATGGTGTTTCTGTCGTACGAAATTTCTTTCTGATCGGATTACGGTCATATTTTGCCGCGCTACATCTTTTACAATTATTAATTACCTTATGTATTATATAAAGTAAATTTGGAAAATATATTACGTGTTTCAGACTTTGATAGTTTGCTACGATGCCAGCATGACCAGATTCTTTGGTATGGTAGAGTGCAATTTGTTTAATTGCATGTTCCTCGTTTTCCATGTCTTTTGCAAAATAAGAGCATTTTACAAATTTAGTACTGCAATTATTTCCATATAATTCAATTAACTTAAGTTGGACCTTATTATACAAAAAATTGCTTAATTCTGAATAAATGGCAGTTTTCCTGTTTGTAGTATGTCTTCGGACTATATCGGCAATATTAAGAGGTATGTCATTTTTTTCAATATAAATACTTTTGTTGCCCAAGATATGCTCAAATTCCTTTGTTTTTTGTTCAACTAGAATTATTTGTGATTTAAATCTGTTAACAATAGTTTCCAAAATTGGAATATGATCATTAGCGTTTTCTTCTTGAGAGTGAACAGTGGCCATTGTGGAAAATTAATCACTTTGTTCGTTTATAGCATTTATTTCATTTTTCAAGCATCTATTTTGCTGAGAAAATCTGCAATTTTGTTATCTTTTCCATTGATGTAATCTATTTTGGCGTCATATTCACCCAATTGTATTAACCAACGTTGCAATCGAAGATTTATGTCTTTGCCATTATATTTAGCTTGAAGCCACTTAAGTGGCTGATGCTCACTTTGAAGATCGAATTCCCTACCAAACAAAGACGGTCTAAAATATTGTGTATTGTGAATAGTTTTTTTTCATGGTCATTGAGCGTTCTGGAAGCATAATAAATAGGGTGCCCATTGTGGGATAGTATAGCACCTAATGCAAAATTACTTGCGTCCGTTGTCAGCTTGAATCGCTTGTTAAAATTTGGATAATGTAGAACTGGATACTTTGTTATTAATTCTTTTAATTTTTCAAAAGATGTGATATAATTTGGGTCATTTAGATCGATTTCGTTATCTCTTTTTAGTTAACAAACCATCGGATAAGCAACTTTAGCGTAATCTCGAATAAATTTCCGATACTAGCCTGTTGCTCCTAATAATTATGTAATTTGTTTTTCAGTGGTTGGCAATTTAAGTTTTTGTATTACTTCTACCTTTTTATACCCTCGCAACAATGTTGCTAAGGAGAGTATTATAGTTTTGTTCACATAACGGTTCTTTGTAAGTCCTAAAAGTAAAAGAGTCCGATATAGGGTTATATATACCAAAGTGATCAGGGTGACGAGTAGAGTCGAAATCCGGATGTCTGTCTGTCCGTCTGTCCGTCCGTCCGTCCGTGCAAGCTGTAACTTGAGTAAAAATTGAGATATCATGATGAAACTTGGTACACGTATTCCTTGGCTCCATAAGAAGGTTAAGTTCGAAGATGGGCAAAATCGGCCCACTGCCACGCCCACAAAATGGCGGAAAATGAAAAGCTATAAAGTGTCATAACTAAGCCATAAATAAAGATATTAAAGTGAAATTTGGCACAAAAGATCGCATTAGGGAGGGGCATATTTGGACGCAATCTTTTTGGAAAAGTGGGCGTGGCCCCGCCCCCTACTAAGTTCTTTGTACATATCTCGGAAACTACTACAGCTATGTCAGCCAAACTCTACAGAGTCGTTTTCTTCAGGCATTTCCATATACAGTTCAAAAATGGAAGAAATCGGATAATAACCACGCCCACCTCCCATACAAAGGTTATGTTGAAAATCACTAAAAGTGCGTTAACCGACTAACAAAAAACGTCTGAAACACTAAATTTTACGGAAGAAATTGCAGATGGAAGCTGCACCCAGGCTTTTTTTAAATTGAAAATGGGCGTGACCTCGCCCACTTATGGACCAAAAACCATATCTCAGGAACTACTAGACCGATTTCAATGAAATTCGGTATATAATATTTTCTTAACACCCTGATGACATGTACGAATATGGGTGAAATCGGTTCACAACCACGCCTTCTTCCAATATAACGCTATTTTGAATTCCATCTGATGCCTTCTCTGTATAATACATGTACATATATGTACATTAGGAATCAATGATGATAGCGGAATAAAACTTTACAATAATACGGTATTTGAAAAATATGTAATTGACTGATAATGAAATCTCGATTATCACTTTATCATGCGAGAGTATAAAATGTTCGGTGACACCCGAACTTAGCCCTTTCTTACTTGTTATCGTTAGGAGTTATTCCTTGAGAAGTAAGCGTATGAAAATTGTGTTTGTTTACTCAAAAATTACATTTATTAACTTGGATCTTCAAGCCTGCCTTTAATAAAGTATTAAATATGATTTTTATACCGTTTAAGTGCTCTTCTAAAGATGTGCTAAAGATAAGTATATCGTCCAGATATAGTACCACACATATTTTATTAATATGTTCTTTCAAAACTGAGCTGATCAGTCTTTGGAAAGTGGCTGGAGCGTTTTTAAGCCCAAACGGCATTCTGACAAATTCAAAATGACCATGAGGGGTACTGAATGCTGTTTTCTTTCGATCTCTGTTTTGACCTTAATTTCGTTCAAACCCGATCTATTGTAGTAAAATATTGTGCCCTTCTCAGTTTATCAAGAACAGAATCAATGTTAGGTATGGGAAACTTATCACTTACAGTATTTGCATTGAGTTTTCGATAATCAATTACAATTCTACATTTTTTTTTTGGAAGAGTTGTCGACTTTTTTGGGTACGATCCATAGAGGACTATTATAGGGAGACGAAGATTCTGTAATCAGTGTTGCCAACTTAGTGGATTTTCCACTAGATCTGGTGGTTTAGGCATGCCTTACAGCGAGATTTTTTTGGTTTTAGTGGCTAGTGGATTAGATTGTTCCAGTTAGTGGTAATTTACGGATTTAACCGCTAGTGTGATTCATAAAATGCTCTGTATACGTTATAGTCAAAAAAAGTTTTGGATGTAGGCAACATTGCTCAAATTAAATCTGTCGGGTCGGGGATTCCCCGATTATTGTCTACAAACTTCTTGAATAAACGATTATGAACGTTATTTGTACGGTCATTGGGTTAAGTTAAGTTTGATTTGATCGCGAAAAGTACCTCCTATTGGTTATTTTATTTAAAAATGTACTCAGTCAGACCAGTTGATCAGTTCAGTTCAGTGAGTAAAGTAAACTAAACCAACAGTACAGTACAGTTTGCTATTGTTTTGATAGAGGATACGTACTTTTAATCTTACTTGAATGAAAACTGGGGCCCTATTCTGTATCTCTATTCGAAAATGTATTCTATTCGAAATTCGGATCTACTTAATAATTATCCGAAAGTTGTACCACCCTGTGCCAGAATAAATACGTACAATTTTCGTTTTTGCTTTCTACAACTCAAAAGCTAACGAATATTTTATTCGAAAATTGGCTTGAAAATCCGAAAATCAAGTTACAGAATATAAAAAATCCGAATTCGAGTAAATTTTTTTTCGAATCGAGTTACAGAATAGGCCCCTGATTTCATTGTAGGTATTTAATTAATTATGCCTAAGCCACAGTACACCCAAAAGTTTCGTGATTTTTGGTTACGTGTACCAGAACTGAAGGTCTGGTTGCAAGTAGTGGAAAGCACTGCCGGTCCAGTAGCAAAGTGTTAAATTATGTGGTACATTATTAAGAAATCATTTTGGAGATTTAAAGAATCATGGATTATCTAAAAAGCACCTGCATAATTCAAAGGTACGTAAATTTTATACGAATTCAGCTTTATGTTAAGTGTATACAGGAAAGACCTTTGCAGGCGAATATTAATTATTGAAGTAACAAGCATGGGGAAAAAGAAAGAAGAAGCCAGGCTAGCATTATATACAGCGGCACATACTAGCATTCGTGTAGTGGATCATTTGGGAGACGTGATTAATCACACGCACAAGGAGGATGACAAAATTCACCTGCATAGGACTAAATGTACCCAAATTATTAAAAACGTTCTAGTTCCTCATTTTTCACAAAATTTGACAGAAGATTTGAAAGATCAATCCTATAGTTTATTGATTGACGAATCAACCGTATCGCAGTTCATAAATATTTGGAAATTGTTATTATACATATATTACAGCTGCACTCACAAAAATATTATACCTACATATTTAGATATCCCAATGTTCTACGAGTGTGATGCAGACGACATTGTTGCCGCCTTAAAAGCATCACTCGGACGATTCGGTATACCCCTAAAACATTTAATGGGCATTGGAACTGACAATGCTGCAGTCATGGTTGGAGTTAATAACGGTGTGTATGCCAAACTGAAAAGAGAACTACCGAGTCTAGTTTTGGTGCGCTGCATTGGTCATTCCTTACAATTAGCAGTCTCCGCAGCAACAAAGGAGTTCTTACCCAGGAATCTCGAGTTCATTATTAAAGAAACATATGATTGGTTCAGCCGTTCTTCATCAAGGCAAGCTGCCTATAAAGAACTATACAAACTAATAAACGATGGTCATGACCCTTTAAAAATTGTTCAGTCTTGCCAAACAAGGTGGCTTTCTGTAGAGTCCGCAGTTGCACGGATTTACACTAAATGGCTGGAACTGAAAACACATTTTAATATCGCAAAATTAAATGAAAGATGCTACACAGCCGAATTGCTGCATGCAATGTACTCTCATGATGTGAATTATGCATACATTTCATTTATTTATCCAATTCTCACTAATGTTAACAGGGTTAATAAATTATTTGAATCGAAAGACGCAAATCATTCTAAACTGTATGACGAACTGACTAATTTAATTGATACACTTGTTGACAAGATAATATTGCCTACCCAGAAGGTAGATATTTTTACGCAAAATATTCAAGATTTTATAGATAATAAATGCTATTTGGGGTACAGATTTGAAATTCACTTGCAAACAATGAAAGATAAAGGACTTCCGCCAAATCAAGAAGAAATAATCCGCAACAGGTGCATCCAGTTCATTGCATCTTTAATTCAAGAATTGAAAAACAGATTGCCCAAAAACTTGAAACTCATAAAAAGTATTCAGAAAATCAGCGTAGAACACTCACTATCTCATAACAAAGAACCGATTACTGAATTGATGTTGCATTTTAACAAAAAACAAGAAGATATTGCGAAGATTGACGAGCAGTGTCGTCAAATATATCTACTCAGTTGGAAAAATACAAAAAATACAAAGGAATTTTGGTACGAGGTATTGAAATTCGAAGATATAGCAGGAGAAAAAAGATTTCAGGATTTGGCGACATTTGCGATATCTTTATTAGTTTTACCGCACTCTAACGCTGATGTAGAACGATTGTTTAGCATGATGAACGTTGTCAAGACTAAACAGAGAAACCGAATGAAGTTTGATCTCCTTTCTTCAATTGTCACTTTTCGTGCAGGCTTAGCACGTGAAGGCAAATGCTGCAATAACTACACATTACCAAATACTGTCAAATAATAATGTCATGATAATAACCTGTTGTTTGTATTAAATGAGCGTGGCACAATCATTCACAATGAAACCCTTTAATTTTATCAATTTTCTTTACTAAGGATTACCAATATATCTTACATGCTCTTAAATCTATATAACAATCGTGATTTATGCATATCTAATTATAGGTAACCACAACTTATATAAGTGTCCTGTACCTGTGAACAATAGTGAACATGCAGTAAACTTATGGTGGCTATATGAAATTGCTGGTCCATTTACATTACATTAACTGATGCTATTATTTGACATCTTGACAATTCACAAGTATCGCAGATGGTAGTCACTCATGAATAAAAAATATTTTGTGTCACACTGAAATTTCTAGTGGAATTCTGGTGGTTAAAGAGCCCGACAAAGTTTAGTGGTTTTCTGGTGGTTAATACGGCCTTATTTGGTGGTTTGATAAAAATAAAGTTGGCAACACTGTCTGTAATTATTCCATGCTCAAGCATATCTTTTATTTGGCGTGATAATTTTTCCTCATGAATTATGGGGTATCTATAAATTTTTGAGTAGATTGGATTGCTTGTTGTTGTAACTATTTGGTGTTGAACATTGTGAGCAAATGTAAGATTATCACCTTCTTTGTTGAATAATGATTCATATTTTATTATTAATTTTTTTATTGCTGCCCTTTCTTCACTATTTAGATGTGAGAAGTCTAAATTTTCAATAGCTGTTGTATTTATATGTGACAAATGACATATATTTACATCAAAAGGGTATTTTTCAAAAAACAATTTTGTTTTGCCTATTTCTATATAATCGTCATCATTGTTAATGGTTGCTTTGAAGGCTTTCAAAATGTTTCTGCCAATGATCGCGTTGCAATTTTTGTTTTTCGAGTTGACCACTTTCCAAGATATAAAAAGGTGTAATTATTTTATCTGTAATCTTATCTCTTCCATTTATTAGAAGTGAATTGGAGTTTTGAGACTTTCTAATTCAAAATTATTAAGAGTATTCGGGCCTATTGCATTAATGGTGGCTCCCGAGCCTATAAGACATCTAATTTTTTGGTTGTCTATGGTTAATGTAATTATTGGTAATCTTGATTCCGAGGCTCTTCGTGAAAATTTATGCTTTCATTTGCTCCGTGATTTTTATATTGATCTTCAATATTTTGAATCTCCATTCGTTCAGTCGGGTCAATAGTCATATAGGACATTTTTGTTTGAGTTGAATTTTGCGAATTATACTGTTTTGTGTTGATCGACTTATTATCATTAAATTTGTGATAATTATTATCCGTTCTGTAATTATTTCTGTTTAATTTGTAATTGTTGCTATTCGAGCAGTCGTACTTTTGGTTACTATTGTTGTTTTAATTGTTATTTTGTGTCTTATTATTCTAATTGTATTGAGGTTTACTTGTGGCCCTACGGTGGCAAAAGCAATCGTATCATTTTCATCTAAAAGCTTGTATTTTGTATATTTTTCTTTTATTTGGTCAAGTGTATTCGTTTCAGTCATAAGAGCTCTAGTTGATGAATGTATTTTGTCTAAGAGAAGGTCAATTAAGCCTCGTTCAATATTATGCGGTTCATACATATCTTCTTATTCATTGACAAAAATTTGTAGTTCTAACAGATCGTATTTTGCTGTAATGAATATACTGAAAAGTTCTCGTAAATTACTCTTTTGATATATCTACACTTATTATATATTTTGCCATACGTTGTCCTTGGATGAAGATGTTCTTTCAATATCTTTTTTATTTCTTCCCAAGTAGCATTTTCCCTTATTTCAGGGAGACATTAAGCTGCATCACCGCATATTTTTTCCTGGATTATTATTTGTAGTCCAAACTCCTGTACAGCTGGATCATCAGAACACAAGCCTAATGTTCTTTCCACGGAATTTGTAAACTGCATAAGATGGCTTCCTTCCAACTGTTTCAAGTAGCGGAACTGTTGTAATTTGTCTCTATTATTTAGAGATAAATGTTGTTGTTGTACTAACTCCTGCATTGCTGCTGTTGTAGCACCTTGGTTTTGTATATGGTGTGCTTGAGTTTTGATTATATTATCAAGCTCTCGGAGTTTTAATTGTTGTTGCTCAATAATAGCTTCTTGTCGACTGATCATCAGTTGAAGCTTTTCAATTTGTTCACTATCCATTTTCCAATTCACATCAAATTTGTGTGTCATTTATTGATATATGTATGTATGTATTTTTTGAATTGGCTTCAAAATTATAGTTTTTTTTTTAGCTAATCACAGACTTTTTCGGATTCATTAGCTTTTTCATTCACAAATATTGTTTTACTAAAATCCTTTTATAGTCACTGATTTTTTATGTATCAATTACGCTGTTTTTGCTCATTTAGGACACATTAATCTGTTAGTTATTTATTTGTAATAAATTTTTATTACACCACTTTTGTGTTGAAACTTTTTAATATTGAAACTTTTTCGGGTCTTTTGCCGACTGCGCCACTAATATTTTTGGACTCAACTTAGGTTGACTCTACAGAGTATTAAATAAAACCAAATAGATCAAATTCTCCTCGTTATAATTTTTATTCTGATGCAATCTTAAGACTGAATATGAATGAAAGAAACATAGTAAGTCGGTAACTTCAAAAAATTATATGTGGATTATGGGAAGTGAGTGCCTGGGAAAAGTGTGGATATGGAGATATGGAAATTAACAGCCCTATTCTCATGCCCTCACAAAAGTCACTACAGTGATGTTTCTCACTATAGTAAGGGTTACCTTATTCTGGCGAAAATTCAAAAGATCAAATGCTCACTATTATCACAAATATCTGTGACGTGTGAAAGCAGCCATCATAATAGAAAACATCGTGTTTGTTTTGTTTTAAATCAATATTTTACATTTTTTAAAAAATTGAGAATTGAGTGTTATAATTAGCATGGAGGAACTATTATTTGTATATGCGGCAATTGTTGAGGAGGAGGAATCGGGCGGTAGGAGGAAAGTGTTTGCGAGACAAAAGCGATCCTTTTAGTATGCAGGACACAACATTTATTAATACATTAGTTGCATTTGTTTGGTAATAAGGCGCATTGCTTGTTTAAATACGGTGTAAATGAATGAAAGAAATAAGACGGTGTGCAGATTTGAATAAGATTGTTTTAAAGCGTATTGGAATACATAAGAGCAAGAATTTAAATCACTGCATGTGCATACACACGTACATATGTTAAATTCATCTAAAAACGTTTTAAGTGCCGCGTAAGAATTCAATTTTTTGTTTGATTATTTTTCTTAAAACAGCTGTTTGACAGCTAAAAGCTTTTTACCTCACGTGGTGACTTTTTTAAGCTTTTTTCTTATGAGGTTTGAGCAAGAATAGCCTCAAAATATGCCTCACAAGAAATCTCTCAAATTTTTCCTCTCAACTCTGTACAAAAACTCACTTAGGCCACTCACACTTTCCTTTAAAGAAAAACAAATGCACAAATTCCGCAAATCGTTATAAACCTTTTATTTGAAAGTTCACTTTAGAGTTGTTAAAAAATTAGTTTTAAACAGTGATTTAAACCTTTAAATATACATATATATCTTATATACATATATATAACATATGTATATAATGATGAAAATGTTAACAATATGACTTTAATATGAAATTAAAACTTTAAATATATAAACGCGGGTAACGAAAGGGAACCGGGATACTGCGAAAAGCGATGCTGCTTGGTCGACGTCGAATCAACGAAAAGTGCGCGAGCTGCTTTCTCAATTCCTTTTGTTCTAATTAGATTGCAGTAAGTCATCGCGTTTGGGTGCATGTGCGTGTATGTGTGTTAATGGGTGGTGTTCTCTCGCGTGATGAGGTGAATAGTCGATTCGGTGTGATAAATTGATGCAGATGTGATGCGACGTCGCTACTCATTTAGCCATCCCGGCCCCCCTAGGCGAGTACTTAGCCTAGAAGCCGCTGTAGCTGCTGTAGCGTAGCTACAACGCTGCTGAGGCCTGTTGACCGCCGAGACTGCGGCCTAAGCGGATGGCGCCGTGTTGATGTTGTCCGGTTTTGGCGCCAGGAACGAGATTCTACTTGAGCGTGTCCACGCCGGCGGTAAGCCGTCACAGGAGTTCTTTGAGAACGCCTGACATTACCGCTGGTGCGAAGAGCCGGTGGTCGCCTGGTAGCGCGGTGCAACAGCGTATGATGAGCCCGCACACAGATTTGGCAACGATTCTGTGATGGGTACTCTTGAGTTGCGTGGGAAGTTGCCAGACAGTTCAGGCAATACCCGTGCGCCTGTGCCACCTGCTGGCGTTGCATCGGCGGCATGCCTTTGAATATACCGCAGTGCGATAGTCGATGAGGGCGGCGGCATAGTGGACAACGAATTGGTTGCAGATCCGCTGGTACTGCTGGCGTGCTTTGACGCGGAGCCGTTGTCGCGGTGGAGCCTGTCGTAGTACGAGGCGCTGCCGGTGCAGTGTTGGTCCGGTGTGCTGCTATTGGGCCAGCTTCAGAGCGAGGGGCGGAAACTGCCGAACGCATGGTTGGCGTTGACGATGATGCCATATTCACGTCCATATTACTCTGTGAGAGAAATGATGATATTAGCAAAGTATTGTGAAATTTACAATAATATGGACTTTTGTGCCACGATATGTGGCATGAATAGGATGTCATTTTTTTATCAGACATTTATGTTAAGTCTTTTGTGTCGTTTATGTTATTCGAGGTTTCGATTTGGTAAGCGGTTTATATGTTTTATCGATTTATTGATTTATTAACATTGCGGTTTCGGTTTTACGTTTCTTTATCTTCGGCGGTTGGTAGAAAGCATAATTTGACGAGCGGTCTGGTTAGCGTTCCGGTTTGAGTGCGGAGATCAACTACTCGAACATGACCGTCGGAACCGTAATGAAGTTGTTTTATGCGGCCGAGTCGCCATTCCGTAGGAGGGAGACAATCATCTTGTATAAGGACGCAGTCTCCAAGCTTTGGTGCCTTTTCTTGAGTTTTCCACCGGTATCTCTTGTGAAGGTCCTTTATGTAGTCTTCCTTCCATCTGCGGCTGAAGTCATGATGGAGGATTTTAATTCGCTCCCATCTATTTAATAAGGATAGCGACTCCACGCCTGGCTCAGGTATGGCCAGAATGGGTGCTCCTTTTAGAAAATGCCCTGGGGTTAAGGCTGTGAAGTCGGAGGGATCTTGCGAGAGTGGTGAGATATGTCTAGAGCTTAGTACGGCTTCGATACGAGTGAGTAATGTAGTAAACTGCTCATAATTGAATTCATGGTTACCAGCCGTTTTCTTTAAATGGGACTTAAAGCTCTTTACGGCTGATTCCCAGAGTCCGCCCATGTGTGGAGAACATGGGGGTATGAATTGCCAATCGATCCCTTGGGGTGCATATTTTCTGACAATTTCATGAATTGTAAAAACTCCTTTTCCGTGGCTCTTTGAGCTCCGACAAAGTTTTTTCCATTGTCGCTCATAATTTTTAAAGGAAATCCGCGTCGTCCGACAAAGCGGGCAAATGCTGCAAGAAAAGCCGCAGTAGTCAGATCCGAACATAGCTCGAGGTGTACTGCCTTTGTTGTAAAACACACAAAGACAGCCACATACCCTTTTCTAAATGAGGAAGACCTTAGCATTGAGGCCTTTATCTGGAAAGGTCCAGCAAAATCAACCCCAGTGATGGTAAAGGGTAAAGCATAGTTGCAGCGTTCAGGTGGTAGGGCTGCCATGATCTGCGTACGCATCTTGTGCTTGTACATAGTACACTGTTTACACATGAAAATGGTTCTTTTAATTTGTGGCTTTAGTCGCGGTATATAGAACTCTTGTCGGACCATTTGTTGCATCAAGCGATGCTCACCATGCAGTGTAAGCTGGTGGAGATATATTAGAAATAAGTAGGTAAAACGGGATTTCTCTGGGATAATGATGGGATGTCGTTCATTGTAACTAAGGCTGGAGTTGGCTGGTCTTCCATTTGCCCGTAGTAATCCCTTAGCGTCCAGGAATGGGTTTAACATGAGAAGTGAGCTTCCCTTTTCGAGAGGTCGCTTTTCAAGCAACTTTGATTTCTCTTTGCTGAAATAGCGAGTTTGTGTGTACCAGATTAGACTGACCTTGGCATGTTGCAAGTCGGAATATGTTAGTTGTATGTAAGGATCGTTTGATATCCTTTTCACCTTTTGTTTAAGTTTATGGATGAATTTGTGCATATAAGCGACTACCCTTAGTGCTCGAGGAAATGAGGAAAATCTTTGGAGAATATCATCCTCTTCTGGAGTGATATGAAATTTTTCTATTTTCCGACTTTCCGGAGGTATGATATTCCGAGCAGGAGACTTTGGCCAGAATTCTTGTGGTTCTGTTAGCCATGTGGGACCGTTCCACCAGAGTGTAGTGGTCGTGAGGTGCAGTGGCTTGCAACCTCTTGTCCCAGATCCGCTGGGTTATCTGCACTTGCAACATGTTGCCATTTTGCTGAGCCAACTAAGTCTAAGATTTGGGATATGCGATTCGATACATATGTCTTCCAAGTATAGGGTGGTTTTTCCAACCATGCTAGAACTATTTCTGAGTCTGACCAGAGATACATATTGTGATCGTTTAATTTTTGATGGGTTTGAACTATCGAACTTAATTTTGCTAGCAGAAGAGCACCATTTAGTTCAAGCCGTGGCAGGCTTATCGTCTTCAAAGGTGCAGCTTTGGCTACCAAAAGATGTGAAGTTATTTTACTATCATACTGAGTGCGTATGTAGACTGTTGCGCAATAAGCCTTTTCAGAGGCATCACAGAAACCGTGTAATTCTGTGTTAATGTTAGGGGTGAAATTTACCCATCGAGGGATTCGAATTTCTGATATAGTATGTAGGTTGTTAGCAAATTGAACCCATTTTGTTAAACGTACAGGTTTTACCTGTTCATCCTATTCAGTGCCATCTTGCCACAATTCTTGAATGAGAATTTCAGCTTGAATCATTATTGGCGAAAGCCATCCTGCGGGGTCGAAAAGTTTTGCCACCGAGGAAAGAATTTCACCTTTTGTAATGGCGGACATAGCAGATATTGACTCAATTGTATATGAGAATTGATCTGTTATCGCATTCCGTTGAATACCTAGAGTTTTGGTTGTACTAGTTTTTTCAAATTTAAGGAAATTTGTATCTAATAAATCTTCCTTTTTTATGTTTTTTATTATTTCGGGATGATTTGATGTTATTTTCTTTAGGGGAAAACCTGCTGAATTTAGTGCTTTGATCACTTGAGATAATGATTCGCACGCTATTGGTATACTGTGGCTACCTGATAAAATGTCATCCACATATGTTTGAGTTTGCAACACAGAAGTTGCTAAAGGTAAATTTGTTTCACAAGTTTTTGCAACTTCATGTAATGTCCCTAATGGCTAAATAGGGTGCGCAGTTGATGCCAAAGGTAACTGTTTTAAGTTTGTAGTCGCTAATTGGACTATTAATTGAATTGCGGAAGACTATGCGTTGGAAATCTTGGTCATCTTCATGCACCAGAATTTGCCTATACATTTTCTCAACATCCCCGTTAAAAACGTATTTAAACATGCGCCAATTTAGTATTAGCAACATGAGATCAGGTTGTAATGTTGGCCCTGTGTATAATACATCATTCAGTGATTTGCCTGAGCTCGTACACTTTGAGGCATTGAACACCACTCGTACTTTCGTTGTGATTTTATCTGGTCTTATTACCCCATGATGTGGAAGGTAAAAAGATAAATATCTACCTTTGGATATTTTTTCATATGGTACAGTTTCTTCCATATGATTGAGGTCAAGATATTCCTCCATCACATTATCATATGCTGATTTTAGCTCATTTTTTTTCGTCAGGCTTTTTTCCATGCTTAGGAATTGCTGGACTGCTGAGATTCTAGAGTGGCCTAGAGCTATAGTTTCTGGAAAGGTGGATTTGAATGGCAGTCGCACAACATAACGACCATGTTCGTTTCTTGTTGTTGTGGACTGGTAATAGGCTTCGCATGCCTGGTCTTCTTCTGAAAATTTGGTAATCTGGGGTACTTCTTCCACTTCCCAGAATTTTTTAAGTTCATTATTTAAGTATTCGTTTGTGATATCTTCCACTTGTGTTGTGAAAGAATTTATTTTTTCCGTGACTTGGCCACTTATAATCCACCCAAAGATTGTATTTTGGGCAAACAATTTATTGGAGATTTTCTCTATACCTTCTAGAATTATTTGAGGTATTAAGTCACTGCCTAATAATATGTCGATTTGTGATGGGGTATGACAGTTGGGATCTGCTAATTTGAGATGTGAGCATTTTTCCCAGTGTATTTTATTTACTTCATAGCTTGGAAGCAAATTTGTAAGTTGCGGTAGAACGATGGCTTGTGCATCTATTCGTGTATCCGCATTTGGAGAAACTATGGTGATTGGGCATATTTTATTAGAATTTTGAATAATTCTTCCGCCCATTCATATAATTTGAAAATTGGAATGTTTTATTGGCAATTTTAGCCGATTTTGAACCTTTGATGATATAAAGGATCTTTGGGAGCTTTGATCTAATAACGCTCTTGGTTTGAATAAATCACCTTTATGTTCATTGGTGATGACCGCAGTGGGTAAAAGAATTTTACTTTCATTTTCTGAATGAAGCGCTTGAATTTTTGCTGCTTTAGAGCAACATGGTTGTTCTTCCCTTTTTTCGGGTTTTGAGGTTTCGGGATTACTTGATGCAGTTGTAGCGACTAACCCCGTGGTTTTTTGAAATGGATTTTTCTTCACATTTTGAAAATTGGTAACATGAAGCATTGAGTGGTGTCTTCGTTGACAGTATACACAATTGAATTTGCTTTCACAGTCTTTTGTCATATGAGAATTCGACAGACAGTTTATGCAAAGTTTGTGTTGACGGACCAGATTGTTTCTATCTGAAACGGATAATTTTTTGAATCTCTCGCAAGATCTTAATTTATGACCTCCCTTACAGAGTTCACACAATGATTGCCATTGACTACTTTGATTTGACACGAATGTGTGACTTTTATTGACGTGTCTATTATATTGTATGTTATTACTGGCTTGGGGTTTGAACAAGTTTTTATTTGAGTCATTTTGATGACTTTTTGGCTTTATAGTTTTTTTGTCTATTCGCTCAGCTATCTCGTATTGAGCAGTGAGGAATGTTTTCATCTGTTGCCAGGTGGGCATTATTTTCTTTCCACTAGTGATTGTTCCCATCGTAGTAACGCAGCATCAGGCAGTGTTTCTGCGCAAATGGTTACTATAATAGGGTCCCACGATTCTGTGGATACATTTTGTGTTTTTAACACTGATAGACAATTTGTCACTGTGGAGTGTAAGTTTTGAAATTCCTGGTTAGTTTCTTGTTGAATTTTTGGCAAATGCAATAAAGTTTTTATTGGGTTTTCTATCATAACCCTTTCATTTTCGTACCTTTCAACAAGTGCTTCCCAAGCCAGTTTAAAATTTTCGTCATTTAAAGCGAATTGCTTGACGATACTGCCTGCTTCCCCTTTTGTTTTATACCTGAGATGGTATAGCTTTTGTGCTTGTGAAAGTTTAGGATGGTTTATATAAACAGCAGTGAACATGTCCCGGAAGGACGGCCACTGGTCATAACATCCATTGAAAACTTCAGTATGACAAGCTGGTACCTTTAGGTACATGCCTTTATCTAGGTCTTCTTTTTGTGTTGTAACTACTCTGGGAGGGGGAGTAGTGGCTCTACTTGGCCTTACTAAACTGTTATCATTCCCTTTGTCAACTCGTACTGATCACGGCAGTTATCACACTTGGCTTTGGCCGAAGCTTTTGTGTTTTCTGGGAGTTCTGCGTCGTCAGTATCTAGTACTGTATCGTACGCTGCCAGAAGACGTGCCCATAGATTGTTAACACTTTTTAATTTTATTTTAAAACTGATTCCGTAATGTCAGTAATACGGAAGCTTGAAACCGGGTGCAATATCTTATAAAGCTATCACTTTCAGTGATAAATTTCGATATTATATGATCTTTTGATCTCTTTTGCTTTGTACCGTGCTTAGAGCGTGTAGCTTCTGCAGGTGTGCTTTGTTTATCGTCGATAGCCATTTTTGGAATGGTTAGAAACTGACCTGATTTAGATTCTTTTGAATCTGTGCTCATTTAGAATAAATAAGAATTTAAAATTAAAATTTGATGAGATATTTCTGATAAATACCGAAAACCGAAAACTCTTTTAAGTAATTAAGAGTTGTTATTCCCGTAAATTTACTCAAATACGCGTTAATCGTTTTTGTTAACAGCACTATTGTATTTAAATAGTTGCGATTTTATATTTATTTTTTATATTTTATATTACGGATTTATCCGTGTGTCCTTGTATATAAGTACTCGTACAGACGGTATACGAGGTCAATAACCTTTGTACATATATGTGCCCGCTATGTGCGTATTGACGTGCATATGATGTGCTAAATTGGTTGGTATTTAATCCCGCTTGTTTTTGTAATACAAAGAACAAGGAGATATTGTTAAATAATATTTGCCTATACGGGCTTAGAGTACGTACTATATAAGTATGTACTAATATATTTGTCGTTAATAAGATTTTATTATTAATTTTTTTTTTAAATTCCGCACCGCTTATTTTTTGTAATTAGCTATTATCGCAGCTTCTAATAATTTAAGATTTGTTACAATTTTATGTTTCGGATATACCCCCTAAATCAGGGTATGTAGCGTATGCTAAAAGAATAACGAATATATGTATACAGTATGTATATCATATATATGTATATGTGCTTATGTTTGCGCGATTAGAATATAGCGAGAAAAGAAAATGAACAAAGTGCAGGTCATTAGCCTCTGCACTTGCGGATTAGCAAGTATGTGCTTCAATATATTAATGTTAATATATATAATAAATTTGTTTGTATGTGTTTGTAAGTACAAATTTATGTTTGTTGCATTTATGTATTTTAAGTATGCTTTGGGTAAGTGCATATGTAAATATGTATGTTTGTATTTATTCTCGCATTGGAAATTTTGCTTTTTATGCCTTTCGCTTACCTATTTTATGCAATCCTGCTAACTGTTTGAAGAAACAGAAGGGGTATTGCTGGGAAGATTTGCAAGTAAATGCTTGAATATAATATGTTTGTTTTCTCTTGTAGTGGGTGTGTTTGTATACACAAGGGTAAGCTTAGGAGGCCGTAAATGATTTCCTTTTGTATTTATAAAAATATACGGATGATATATTTTGTATACTGTATTTTGTTCCCGTTTAGAAATTGTTCAAACGGATTATATACATAGGTTTTATATTTTATAAAACCGTATGATATCATACATATTTACATATGTGCATAAAAATTGAACGACTTACTTTGTCTCGTCTCTAGGGGGTTTTGGGGAGAATATAGTACATATATGTATTTATATAATTTTGGGAATATTATCCGCTTTCGGTTTCCGCGTGTGTTTAGTGTTCTCCTATTTCCTCCTGTGTTTAATGTCCCTTTCCTAATTTCCTCCTTTGTTTAGTGTCCTCTTGCTCCTGTTTCCTCCTTTGTAGAGTATGTATGCATGTAGGTATGTGTTCGCTGTTATGTTGGTTTTTTTTTTCTTATTCTATCGCGCCCGATTTAAGTTATAATTTTTTTTTTTAGACCGCGCCCGATTTGTGTTATAATTATTAGTATTTTTATAGTTAGAGCGCGACCGATTTATGGTTTTTATGAATTTTTAATATTTATATTTATTATTGTTAAATTTTTTTTTTCAGCACCGTATTCTTAAAATGTTAGTTTATTTATAATTTTTTTTTTTGTTGTTTTATATGTGTGCACTATTCCCACTGGATAACTCTTTTAAGTTTTGTAAAATTTTGTTCCTTTATTTTATTTATTTATGGTTTTTCAAAAACTTATTAATACTCAATTTTTATTATATTTGTTTTGTGGTGGCCTAGACGCAGCAATTTATGTTTGTAAATTTTTATGTTATGTCGTATGTTTTTTGCACAGCACTTTATCACTTTATTTATATATTTATCTTTTTTTTTTTTGTTTTTTCATATATATGCACTTTTTGTACCACAGTACTTTTACATGTGGATATGTATGAACAATATTTTATTTTCACTGTCTTGTCCGTTAATGCGGTATTCTTCCTTGGAGCTTTGAAGCGTTTGGTGCATCGTATTCGTCCCGAATATCGCGAAGATGAAAGTTATCATTTGTTGCACGTTAATGCGCCGTTTCATCGATCGACGCTTGTGACCGATTATTTGACCAAAAATCACATTTTAACCATTAACCACGCCCCGTCATACACCTGACTTTTTCCTTTTCGGAAAAATGCATTTGCCCATGAAAGGAAAGCGTTATGCAGACGTAGAGGCCATTCAAAAGGCTTACACCGGCATACTGGCCATACCGGCCAACGAGCTAAAACACTCGTTCGACATGCTTTTGGATTGTGTAAAATGCTGTTTTGAAGCTGAAGGATATTATTTTGAATAAAATAAATTGATTTTGCCGAAAAACCCATTTGTTCTGCTTTTTTCTTTAAAGTCCTGCTTACTTTGGAACGCACCTTGTATATAGGTATCAGATTCAAGTGTCTTCTAGAAGTTGATAAAACTATGATATTGCCGTTGATAATATATGTCGTGATTCCGCCTTTTTGGTTTATGTTTAAAGGTGAACGTAATCGATTTATATCCGATGCAGGTGGCATCTTTGTTAAGTAAGGCACGGATATCATAGGAATATCGGTGGATCGCTAAACATATGTATGTTTGGCAGTCATTATCGTAATGGGAATTTGAACTCGGCTTCCCAATTGACAGTGTTCACAATTGTGGTGGTTATTTTTGGTTTCGGCACGAATAGCTATTTGAATTCGTAGAGTAGGTGTCCTTATTTGCCTGTCTTGGTAACGAGTTTAATGCCAACTGTAGCTGAGACTCATCAATTGATTTGTCAATTAGTGACCTGTCTTTTAAGTCAAGTAGTATGCGAAAAAATCTGCTTATGATTACCGTTTCCACATCTTCTAAATACAATGTCCGTAAAATGCGTCGTTGTTGTTCGAAATTTAAGTTAGGGCATTGTCTAAGGTTAGGTGTGAATTATCGCCATAAGAAGTACACTAAGTTATTGATAATGTTAACGGTATGGTATAAAAACTTAGGTACTAAATTGACTACTGCTGGTGGTACTTAATCGCTTCAAATTATACTTTGTTCAAAATTTTCAAATATTAAGTTTGCTTTTACAGAGTTAATGCAAAACAATACTTAAGAAATTTCTTATATCTAATTTGTTTTTCATAATTTACAGTTACTATTTATGAAGTGTTAATAATTATTTGTGCTATAGTAATTTGATAAAATATTGCACAGAATATGGGTGTCGGCCTTCCCCCAAATGGTTTAATGGAACTGTTGAGGCTAACCAAACTTTCTGAAGGCGTTCATAAACTGTGAAAATGGGTAGACTCGGATAGTAACTACGTCCACTAAAGTTGGAAAAACTAAATACATAAAAACATCATAGACACTAAAATGTGCACTCTAAATTGTATGAAAGGGCTTTATAGGAGCTGGTGTTTGATTTAAACTTGAAGGTATTCACACACAAATACTGGCTTAAAGGCTATTAGTCCCAAATTTGTCAAAATCGGTTTGAAACTTTTCAAGGACCCAGACACAAAATATGAGTATGGCTGAATTTTTACTGAAAATTTTGGTCATTCTGTGAGGTTTAGTATTGAAATTTGGAGGGCAAATTTTTATAACATCATCATCCTCTTGTGCACAAAATGGGTAGTCTTTGGGTAAAATCACATATCTACGAATCAAAAGCAAAAATGTACAAAAGACTACTAAAACCACGCCATATAGCACAATTTTAAATTCCTTATGATTCTTATAGTTTCAAGTATACAAAACACGCACCAATGAATATATTCGGATAAAACTTTGCACATATGGTGCCTCTGAGATGTGTCGGTACCAATCGTTCAAAAAAATAGATATATTACTAAAATTTGGATAAATCACTTTTTAATAGTATGTCTGTATGTTTAAAATGGGTTGACTCGGGTTAATGCTCCCTTAGTCCTAGTGGCGTAGCTACAACTTCGGGCGCCCGGAGCCAAGGATGTTCTGCCGCGCCCCTTTATCTACCTACCTACAAGTTTCATGAAGTGGTTCGAACAAAAGTGAATTTTTACAAAATATCTTCGATATTAGGTATATAAAATTTAGGAACTCGAAGCCACGCAAATTCTGAAGTTCCAAAACTCTCACAACACGGTTTTCGAGGTAAATTTACAAGACATCTTATTAAAAGCCACAGAAAAAACCCATTTTCGCCCTATATCTTGTACACTTTTGACACAATTTGCAGGAATTTTTGTCCAAATTGGAGTTTCTAAATACCATTTTTGAAAATATGGAGAAATAAAAGTATTTCTTACATTCAAAGCATAGGGTAACTGTGAGAGTGACACGTCGCGACGGCGGAGTAAAAATAGGAATACTACTCACTACACCTGTATCAGTTGCATCTTGTAAAAGATCTTTTAGCAAACTTAAATTGATCAAATCTTACTTGAGATCGACCATGAGTCAGAGTAGACTGTCCAATCATGCGATTCTCTCAATGCAATGTGAAACTGCTTCAACTTTAAATTGCAATGATATGATATGTGATTTTGCAGCGATCAAAGCTAGAAAAGTGCATCTTTGAGTTCTACTACCATTTTTAAGAAAGATATAAGACAAATTCAAAGACTGAAGAGTATTCGAGTAAAAATTAATATTTTTCATTGTTATTCAGATTATTACATTGTAAGTGTAAAACTTTTTATCTTTTATAATAAATTTTGTAAAAAAATTTGTTGAAGTATTTTTCTGAATATTAAAAACCAGCGAAGGTCGTTTTGCCGCCCCAAGGCGTTGCGCCCGGGGCGACGGCCCCCTTCGCCCCACCCTAGCTACGCCACTGCTTAGTCCTCATATAACTAATGAAGAAATTTTTAAACTTCCGTCTGACTTTATACAGCATATTGTGAGTTGTCTTAATAAAATTATGCAGTCTCGTTTTTATAATAATGGTGCATATTTTGATTAAAAATAAATAAAGCCGGGTGAAAACTCGCCCTGACCTCTATAAAACTAATATAAATGCTGTCTCCCTATATATTGGTGATGATATGACAAGTACATTAACCCTCTCATGCTCGAATTAAAATGAGCGATGCTAAAAACAATTTGAGTAAAGATACATATGTTTTAATCGCGACCTTAATATGAACTGACCAAAATTTCAAAATCCTAGGAGTCCTGTTTCGAGAGTTACAAAGTTACAAGATATTGCCTATAGGCAATGTCGTAAAATGTTTCGGTAAAAGTTTTACCAATTTTGAAACAAAATTTAATGTTGGCTCTTTGTTCTAAGCTCATTTTTGCACCGATAACACAAACATACTGACACTTAAAAAGCAATAACTTCAATTCCACTCGATAAAATGTCAATGGATAAAGATAACAGATTCTAACGCACCAGTCGACATATAGATGGCGCCACCAGGGTCCCTAGATTCATAAAGTCCTGCTTACTTTGGAAAGCACCTTGTACGAACGATCACTTGATGGCAGAATCGGTCCTGTGTAAAACACGCTTTAATAAAATCTTGAATCTTGAACAATAATTTATCATGTTCAAAGGAAAACAGTCACGGAAGCAACTATGTAATTTCCTTATTAACAGTTAAATGCACAGTTACATATATATCTAACTCTACATAATAGATACAAGTTAACTTTCATAACAAACGAAAATTGTGGGCTTTTACTTACCTCTTCACAGAGCGCAAGCATTCGACGCGTGCTTTCAAGTGACTGAAACGAAAACGAGAGAATTAAATTTTTTTTAACATTTATTGTTGTTTAAATATACGTAGTTTTGATGAGAAATTCCTTAAAATTCGAGCACCTGAAAACGATCCAAAGCAGCTTTTCTTTTTCATCTACCAGTTATTTTGTAGCAGCTACATGCTAACACTTGTTTTCTCTTAACAAAATTAGAATTTAGTATTGATGTTCATACCTAAAATCAAAAGAAGTTAATAAATTTATCACATAATGGTGTTCGGAATGCCATAAGAGTCAATACTTTTTTCCCTATTTTCAGTGTTTTCAAAGAAATGAAATGAATTATCGTTTCATTCTCTTGCTACTTGCAATGTTTAAAGGCAGGGAAGCATTTTCAGGTTCCTAAGGCTTGTTAGCCAATGAAAGGCTAAACATTCCTCCCCAGGTTTTAAATCCCACTTAAAATATACCCCCCACGAAAAGTACAAAACAGCCTCGAACCACCTAGAAGGTCAGATTTTTTATGTGGGAAGGTACCGCTACTCAACCGGTTTATGTCGTCGCGAGAGTAAAGGCTAATATCAGCGCCGTCCAAGAAATGAGATGGACGGGACGAGGATTGAGACGACTTTGCCCTTGTGACATTTACTACAGTACTACAAAAAATAGCGCAATTTCGGTATAATATTCGTTATTGGAGAGAGAGTCAGTCGCCGAGTCTTGGCATTAACCCCGGTGAAACCGAAGTTCTTCAAATAAGATTTCTATGAGCGCTTGCAACACATCTATGAGAGCTGCCCCACCACGACTCGAAATCGTGCTTGGCGTCTTTAATGCCAGGGATGGAAAAGAAGGCATCTTTGGTGGTTTTGGTATATCGTGCGACTCCTTCAATATACTCCTGGGGAAAATAATTCGAGCTGCAGAACCCAATCGAGAAGGTACAATCTTTCGTAAGAATGTGCAGCTACTGGCCTACTTCGATAACATCAGCATCGTTAGCCATAAGAACCCCGCCGTTTTTTCTGCTTTCTCCAGGTTGGATAAAGCAGCAAAGCAAACGGCTATTGTAATGAATGAGATCAAGACGAATTATCTCCCGTCATCAAACGAACAGTCGTCGCACAGTCATAACTTCGAAGTCGTAGATAATTTCGTCTACCTTGAGACAAGTGTTAACATGAACGGCAATTTCAGCTTTGAAATCCAAGGCAAGTCCTCTCTCGACGATCAAAGGCCAAACTCATTAAGTCACTCATCATCCACGCCTCGCTACGAGTTTCCGAGGTAAAACTTCTGCTCACAAACACTATTCGTGCAAAGTTTTATCTTGATATATTAATTCTTCTTGATTTCTACATATACTGGAAAGCGGAAGTGAAATTAGTTGCTAGCTGAATTTGGTTCTTGTAGCGGTTTAGAAGATAAGTATATACATTAAACTTATTAGATGGGACCACATCCATTTTTCAACTATTTCCTTATTACGTTCATCTATGAACTCGATCAAGATATCTCAATTTTTACAAGTTACAGCTCGCACTAATGGACAGATACAGAGTCACTCGGATTTCAATTAGTCTCGTCATCCTAATCATTTATACTTATACATATATGAATAACCGTCTGTCTACCTCGATTAGTTTTAGGTGATACTTACAACCGTTAGGTGAACAAAACTATTATGCTCTGTAGCAACAAATTGTATAAAAACACTTGTGATTATAGTTACAAGATTCATTGATGGTATCGCGGTTCTCAGGAGTGCCCGGTGCTCTGAAACAATTGTTTGCAAGTTATTAATTCAACAATTATTGACAGTATGAATTACTATCGATTAACACATAATATGTAATTTTGTAATTTGAAATCTGCTCCTACAGACTTCTTTGCGGTCAACAACAATTAAAAGAACAAAGCAAACCTCTATTTCGCAAATTTTATTTGAATGTTCTTTTATAATGCAGTGCTAAAACATTTAGCCGTAAAAAAATTTGAAGGGGCTTTGAGCCATACAGATGGCGCGTGAAGATTCTCACAATCAATAAATTACATACGTGATTTCAGTTCTATAAAGTAATAATGCTACTATCAACCTTGAATACTTGATAGTTTACAGATTTAAGGGAACCAGGGGAGTGTGAATTTGAATGAAAGTCGCACAGTTCTTCTTCTTAATTGGCGTACACACTACTTACGCGATTATAGCCGAGTTAGCAACAGCTCGCCAGTCGTTTCTTATTTTTGCTACGTGACGCAAATTGGATATTCCAAGCGAAGCCAGGTCCTTCTCCATTTGGTCCTTCCAACGGGGTGGGGGTCTTCCTCTGCTTCCCCCGGTGGGTACTGCGTCGAATACTTTCAGAGCTGGAGTGTTTTCGTCCATCCGGACAACATGACCTAGCCAGCGTAGCCGCTGTCTTTTAATTCGCGGAACTATGTCAATGTCGTCGTATATCTCGCACAGCTCATCGTTCCATCGAATGCGATATTCGCCGTGGCTAACGCGCAAAGGACCATAAATCTTTCGCAGAACTTTTCTCTCGAAAACTCGCAACATCGACTCATCCGTTGTTGACATCGTCCAAGACTCTGCACCATATAGCAGGACGGGAATTATGAGTGACTTATAGAGTTTGGTTTTTGCTTGTCGAGAGAGGACTTTGCTTCTCAATTGCCTACTCAGTCCGAAGTAAAACCTGTTGGCAAGAGTTATTCTGCGTTGGATTTCTAGGCTGACATTGTTGGTGATGTTTACGCTGGTTCCAAGATAGACGAAATTATCTACAACTTCAAAGTTTTGAGTGTCAGCAGTGACGTGAGTGCCAAGTCGCGAGCGCGACGACTGTTTGTTTGATGACAGGAGATATTTCGTCTTGCCCTCATTTACTGCCAGACCCATTTCTCTTGCTTCTTGTCCAGCCTGGAGAGAGCTAAACTAACGGCGCGTGTGTTGAGGACGATGATATCAATATCATCGGCATACGCCAGCAGCTGTACACTCTTATAGAAGATAGTACCTTCTCTATTTAGTTCTGCGGCTCGAATTATTTTCTTCAAAAGCAGGTTGAAAAAGTCGCACGATAGGGAATCGCCTTGTCTGAAACCTCGCTTGGTATCGAGCGGCTCGGAGAGGTCCTTCCCGATTTCAACGTTAGCTTGCACAGCCGTATTAGTTTTGCGGGGATAACAAATTCAGACATCGCGGCATAAAGGCAGCTCCTTTTCGTGCTGTCGAAAGCAGCTTTGAAATCAACGAAGAGGTGGTGTGTGTCGATTCTCCTTTCACGGGTCTTTTCCAAGATTTGGCGCATGGTGAATATCTGGTCGGTTGTTGTTTTGCCACGTCTAAAGCCACACTGATAAGGTCCAATCAGTTTGTTGACGGTGGGCTTTAATCTTTCACACAATACGCTCGATACAACCTTATATGCGATGTTGAGGAGGCAAGTCCCACGGTAGTTGGCGCAGATTGTGGGGTCTCCTTTTTTATGGATTGGGTATAGTACACTTAAATTGCATTCGTTGGGCATGCTTTCGTCCGACCATATTTTACAAAGAAGCTGATGCATGCTCCTTATCAGTTCTTCGCCACCGTGTTTGAATAGCTCGGCCGGCAATCCGTCGGCCCCTGCCGCTTTGTTGTTCTTCAGGCGAGCAATTGCTATTCGAACTTCTTCATGGTCGGGTAATGGAACGTCTGCTCCATCGTCATCGATTGGGGAATCGGGTTCTCCTTCTCCTGGTGTTGTGCGTTCACTGCCATTCAGCAGGCTGGAGAAGTATTCCCTCCATAATCTAAGTATGCTTTGGGCATCAGTGACTGGATCAGCTTTGGGGGTTCTACAAGAGTATGCTCCGGTCTTGAAACCTTCTGTAAGCCACCGCTTTTTTTCGTAGAATTTTCGGGCATTACCCCTGTCGGCCAGCTTATCATGCTCTTGGTACTCACGCATTTCGGCCTATTTCTTTTTCTGTCTACAAATGCGTCTCGCTTCCCTCTTCAACTCTCGGTATCTATCCCATCCCGCACGTGTAGTGATCGATCGTAACGTTGCGAGATAGGCGGCCTGTTTTCTCTCCGCTCCGACACGGCACTCCTCGTCGTACCAGCTGTTCTTTTGCCCTTTCCGAAAACCAATGGTTTCGGTTGCAGCTGTACGTAAGGAGTTCCCTTATACCGAGTTGTTGACGAGTGCTCTCAGAGAGCAGGAGTGCAAGTCAAGTAGAAAATCGTTCGGCTGTCTGTTATGATTGCAGTCGCACAGTTGCCAATTGTAAAAGGCAACACGACGAATATATAACATATGTATATAAATATAGTATATAACTCAACGACTTGGAAGAAATTGTACTAGTAAAAAGATGATTGCACCCACTTTCTTTGCTATCATGAATTCGATAATTGCAGAAATCACGAACAGGTTCTCTGTAACATTTTTGTGTCTCTTTCCAAAAATATAGCTAAAAGACATTTTGGCTGCTACGTTCATGTTCGCTGAAAAATATCCTCTTGATATTTTTAAAGAAATATCAACGACAGTTCTATAACTAATCTGTCTCCATTTTATTTTTTGAGAAACTTGCGTTTCTTTCAGAATTATTGGCAATCTCCGCTGCTAGTATCGAATAAAGAATTATAATCGTTAAAATCGAGTATCAGGACTGGCTTATGTTTGGGATCTGAACTTGCAAGAAAATTAGGATTTTGCTACAGATAAAGCAAGAATGATAATCACATCTTAAAACATCTTCAATAATTTTTTGTAAGGCAAACTTAATATCAAAAATCTATGTAAACTCAATAGTTAACAAGAAAAAACGTTAACTTCGGCTGCACTGAAGCTAATATACCCTTCACAGATTACATTGGTGCCTTTGAAAATAATTTATACCAAATTTCGTAAATATATCTTGTCAAATGCAAAAGTTTTCCATACCAGCATTTGATTCCGATCGTTCAGTTTGTATGGTAGCTATATGCTATAGTTAACCGATCTGAACAATTTCTTCGGAGATTACATTGTTGCCTTAGAAAATAATCTATACCAAATTTGGTGAAGATACATTGGCAAATATGAAAGTTTTCCATACAAGAACTTGATTCCGATCGTTCAGTTTATATGGCAGCTATATGTTATAGTGGTCCGATATCGGCCGTTCCGACAAATGAACAGCTTCTTGAAGAGAAAATGACAGACGGACGGACAAGGCTAAATCGACTCAGCTCGACATACTGATCATTTATATATATATGTACTTTATAGGGTCTCCGACGCTTCCTTCTGGATGTTACAAACTTCGTGACAAACTTAATATACCCTGTTCAGGGTATAATAAATATAATATATTATATTTTTTTAGATATGCTTCAATGTTTCTTCTGAAATTCGTGATTTGTGTATTGCAAACTGAAAGATTGAATTTAAAATTCTTTCATATGGGAAGCAGGAGTGGTTTTCGTCAGATTTCGCCATTCTTCCACTGTGAAGTAAGAATGTCAGGATAATATTACCTACGAATTTTGGTTGAAATCTGTTGTATACTTTCGAGATATGGGTTTTTAATTAACTGTGGGCGGTACCACGCCCCTAGTTAAAACCTGACACTTCTGCTTTGAAATTCTCTCTCATTATCTCGGCTGTAAAATTATAAGTCTCTAGCGCATTAATTTATATATATATATGACACTTTCAAGAGTTTGTAACAACACCCTTATATAAATTATTTTTAGGCACTAGTGCGCTTTATTCAGGCTCGATCAGAACTAAACTCTAAAACATTCTTACTCTTAAGTCTAAGCCTAAGCCGTCCTCACTGCCGCTGCCGTCGTCGCTGCTGTCGTCGCTGTCGTTGCTATGTTTTGTCAGATGCAGTGTCAGCAAATCCCACGATACGTCGACTTGCGTGTAGTGTAAGTCGTCGCTTGTTTGCGTTATATTTGTGCTGCGTCAGCGGATCCCACGGCTACGGTAGCTTGTGCGTATCGTTTGTTGTTGCTTGTCGTTGGATCATAACTCGGGCCGTTGGTCATGGATTGGGGTGGTGTTAATGTTCAGCATTGCCTGAAGCCGATATTAGGCAGACAATGCTGACCTGGTATTTTGGTGGTTTGCGTTTCGAGTTAACTTCTTCCTTCCTAAGTGGGAATCGTCCACGATTCGCTCGGTGACCTCTCTTACTAAGACATTCATTGCCTTTTTCGCGGTGTGTTTTTTATATCTGCTTAGAGCAAGTCGCAAGATTACTAGGATAGAGATTGATGCTATCGTTACTATAAATAGCAATGTTGTTGAGTTGACTTCTCCTCGAAGAGCGCCAATATGGTTGATATTTTCCGCATTCATTTCATGCAGATAGTTCAAACTCAATGTCTCTATATGTCCTAAAAGATTGACTCTTTGAGCCGTTGGAGTGCCAGGAGTGCGAGTAGGGGTATGATGTCGATTGTGGTACTCGGTCCCATTTACCTTTACTAACTGATCGAAAGTCAAAAGGTAAGTACCGCTGACGGTTCTGCTATCTCCTTTTTCAACCTCTATCGTTGCTGTGGCATTGTTGATAATGACAATGCCGTCAACAATTTGCTACAGCACCTGTGAATAGTTGCTGACAACAAGTAGGGGTTGTTTGCTTCTTGCAAAAAATTGCAAAAGTTGATTTTTAACATTTAACAGCATACGCTTCGTTTCCGCACTCAGCGATGGTATTAGTATCTCCAAAGTGTAGGACTCGTCCTTTGTGAGGCACGGCGAATAAACTATATTTTTTGCAAACAATTTGAGGGATTGGATACTTAACTACAAAGTACAAATTATTCTTATTTTGTAAAGCCTAAATGCTAGACATTCCTATTTCTTCTATTATAGCTATGTTAGTTGAGTGCTCATTAATAATATTATTGATATCACTATTATCTAATATTATTGGTTTCACTAGGTTCAACTTAGCTAGGGCTATTGAGATTGTGATTGATTGCAGTTCGAGGATTATTACTCTATTTCTTGCAAGTATTTTTTCGTAAAGATGACCTGTGTCTATTGCTTCCTTTCTTGTTGAGTTTATAATTGTGTTTATTGTTTGCGTGATTTCCAAGATTTTTTGCTGAATATGCGTATTAATTTCGTACTGTCTGTTATTAGAGTCAATGAGCATATCCTGTCTTAGTTGTAGTCTTTGGAAATCGTCAAAGTCAGGGGTGCCGGCGACGATTTTTAATGCAGTACCTAAAAAGTTTAAGCTTCGAGCCTGTCGATGGTGAATGTCAACAGTTCGAAGTAAAGTCTCGATGTATTTTACGTCTGCTTCTACTATTTTCTTCATGTGTGTCAATGGGAAAAGGTCCATAAATCCTGCCGTCTCGTCGTTCAATGTTGCATATAGTGTCAAGTTGGTAAAGTGCGTCAAATAACCGTAATGTTCCCATACTATTGCGTTTCCGTCCAAAATTGGGATGTAGTTGGAGTTGGTGTAGTCAGTTAGCTTTTGTGTTAAAGTGGTCGTCAATAGGAATGTCGATATTATCCTGTAATTTAAAATACAAGACTTAAAGTAATAAAGTGATTAATTAAGGTGGACGAAGGTTGTCTTTGTGGACCCTCCTCCCCTTTATAAGAACGGTGGTGCCTAGGTCCTGTTCGACTACTTCTTCTGTAAATAGTGTTGAGAGTTTATTGCCTAGCCTTCGATTAACTTTCACTAGGACCTTGTCGCCAACGTTATTCGTCACATTCTGACGACCCTTGTTATGGTATTCGCGATCACTGGCCTGTGCTTTTTCGATACGATTTCGAACTAGTTCAGTAATGTTAGCTGAGCTGGGATGAAGAATGTCTATTGGTTTTTCGTGGGTTATTGAATGAATTGTCTTATTATATTCTATGGTGGCAAGCAAAATCAAGTCAACAGTGTCATCGAGATTTCTTTCTAGTTTTAGACACCTAGCTATTTCAGTTAAGATACTGTGAAAACGCTCCACTTGCCCGTTTGAGGTGCTATGCAGTGGAGGGGCGTTGGCGATTTTCACATTGTTGTAATTTAGCAAAGTTGATTTTATAGCATTTGAGTTAAGTGACTTTTCGTTGTCACAGTATATAGTTTTAACGTTTGGAAAAATGTTTATTAGCTGTAGTATAGGTGGTTTTACGTCTATGATGGTTCTAGACGCGATTTTCTGCACTATAGCAAATTTAGAAAACTTATCGACGCAAGTTAGAAAATATTTCTGGTCCGTGGAGAAAACATCGACTTGTAATATTTCACCAGGATTACATGGAACCGGTGTTGCCGCAATAACATGCTTCTTTGGATGTCTAATGTATTTAGACTTTGAACATATTCGGCAATTTGCTACTATGTATTTCCCTTGCCTTTTTATCCATCTTCGGGAAAAAATAGTCAGCCAAGATCTGCTTTACATTTTCTTGCGCTGCCCTATGAGCTCTGTTGTGTTCAGCAAATATAATTTCTTGTTGATCACTTTCGCTGAAGATGTCCGTAACCATCTTTTCGGTATGACGGAATCTTACGTTGGGGTGAAGTTCTACCAGTCGGTGTTGAATTTTTGCCAACACTGGTAGGCTGCAATGTATTGCGTTAACTACGCCATCATTAATGACTTCTTGCAGAGTTTTTAGTAATGACTCTACGTCGCAAAATGAAATTACATGTCTGCTTTTTGAACCAAATATTATAAAGGTCTGTTTTGACTGGCTTTCGATTTCTTGAAGAATTATCTGGTTTCTATAGCAATTTACGGGCTTATCCACCGTCTCTATAGTGTAGGTCAGTGACTCCTCACTGTGCATGGTGGCGCAGTCGGAGCTTGCCTCCATTTCAATTCCTACCATATTCATGTGCTGTCTGGACAACGCGTCAGCGACATGGTTTTCATTTCCTGGTTTATAGAAAATTTTTGCGTTGAAACTTTCTATTAGAGACTTCCATCGTTTGATTTTTGCGTTCGGGTTTTATCAGAAACCGCAAACGTCGAGAGACTGGTGGTCAGTGTAGATATTCAACTGGTTAACACCGTACAGGTAGTTCCTCAAAGTGTTAAGAGCCCATACGATCGCCAAGAGTTCTCTTTCATTTGTTGCCAAATGCTCTTCTCTATCTCTAAGTGTTCTTGAGATCATGGTAATGGGTTTTTTCTCTTGTGAAAGGACGGCCCCCAAACCCCTTGAGGATGCATCGGTTGTTAAGTCAAATAGTTTAGTGAAGTCGGGATAAGCTAACGTGACATCTTCTGATGCCAGAATTTCTCTAAGTTTATTAAATGCATCTATACCTTCTGGTGTATTGTGTGGCACTTACTTTGCCATTTTCTCCCTTTAGCATATCAGTCAGAGGTTTTGCAAGGCTGGCAAAATCTTTAATGAAACATCGATAGTAACTAGCCAATCCAAGAAAGGAACGTAGTCCTCGAAGAGTGGTTGGCTGCTCATAACATTTGATTCCATTGACTTTATCGGGGCTTGTTTTCACACCTCCCTTGAGACAACAAATCCTAGGTATTCACCTATATTTTGCCCTCAGAGACTCCGCAACACCCATTCGATATCTTTCAAATGGTCTTCTGCCGTTTTTGAATAGACAATTACGTCGTCGACGTAAACGTGGCAGGTTTTGCCAATTTGCTCCTGAGAACATCGTCGATTGCTCTCTGGAAGATGCTTGGGGCGTTTCTTAGCCCAAAAGGTAAACGACAAAATTCATATTTACCGTTGTTCACGGAGAAAGCGGTTTTCTCCCTGTCTCTTTCTGCTAACTCGATCTGGTGAAACCCAGATTTAAGGTCGAGGGTGGTAAAATATTGTGCACCTCTTAAGTTTGACAAGATTACCATTGCGTTTGGCATAGGGTATTTATCTTCGACTGTGACCTCATTCAGTTTCCTGAAATCAATCACAAGACGTTTCTTCTTATTTCCCGTTTGATCTACTCCCTTCTTATCAACGACCCAAATTGGGTTATTGTAAGGGGACCTTGAGGGTCGAATGATACCATTGACGAGAAGTTCAGCCACTTCTTTGTTTACAAAGTCGGCTACACCCATAGGATATGGGTAAAGTCTCGAGTAGACCGGTTCATCGGTTTTTGTTCTGATTGTACCAATTATATTAGTGTTGAAGGGTAGCGACTCGTTAGGGTCAGCAAACGCCTTATTTCTACTTTTGATAATTTCACAAAATTGCTCACGAACTGAAGATGGAATTTCTTCACTTTTTATGTCGATAAAGTTTACATTTTTACATTCATGGAACAAGGGCTTTTCAGTTCCAAAATCGTGCTTTATTGTACCCGTACGGAGGTCTATTTGGGCGTTTACCTGATTGAGCAAATCGAGCCCAATTATGCCGTCGAATGTTGTTATATTTGGTAGTATAAAGAAATCTGCAGTTACGCCAAACATCTTAATTCTACACTTTTGTGTTACAGGACTATTGCCGTGCAAAGACTTTACTATAAATGGTGTGGACGCTGGAATTATATTTTTTAGCTCAGGTATTGGTTTGATGTAATTTTTCGAAGCTCCTGTGTCCACTAATAATTTAATTTTTTTGCCTCGATAACCTACTCCTCGCTCAATCCACGGGAGTAGGGACTTCCCCTAAAAATTCAATTGCTCCTCCTCGAGATCTTCAGCTTCATCTTCGGCTTCCTGATTATAAGTTGCCTCACTAACCTTTTCTTGATTTAAGGTATTAATGCGTTGCATCTTTGGTCCAGTAACCCTATCTGAATCTGCCTGTCGTTTTCCCTGCTGTTGATTTGAACTATAACCCTGTCTACTATTACTTTGATTCTGTTGTTGGTATTGGTTGGCCCTCTGTGATGGTTCCCTACGCCAATTTACATTTTGTCTTAGTCTTGAAACCGATGGGTCAACGTCCATGGGGGTCACTTGTTCTTGCTTGTTAGTCCTAGTATCATTTGTTCTGTGCTGTTTATTTGCAAAATGCGGATTTTTTTGTTGCTGTTGCATCTTTTTCTCCGAATTATTGTTTATTCCTAGTTTATATTGGTCTTCAATAGACGTTGCGAAATTTGAAACAAATAAGTACCTTTCCCTATTTGACTCCACCTCCTGGGCTAATGCCAGGGCGCTAGGTAGGTCTTTAGGGCGAGAGGCAAATAGTATGTCACATAAAGGTCTTTTAAGGCCTGATATAAAAATTCTTAAAGCGTCCGCTCTATATTTTTCGCAAATTGATTCTGATACTTGACCCTCATGGGTCATTATGGTTTTATTCGTGAGGAGAGTTAATATTTTCTCCACCTCGTCGAAATATCGAAGCACAGATAGGTTACCCTGTCGTAAGGTGGATAATTGTTGTTCGATTAAATATATCGGTCGTTTGTCTGCGTACGTAAAGTCTAGTCTCGCGATTATTGCGTCGAAATTTAAAACAGTGTTGAAGGATGCCAAAATGGCATCAGCAGAAGCTTTATTTTATTTCTAATTATACCAACTGCTTGGTAGTGTCTAGAACTTCCCTCGTAACTTCTGAAAACTTCGTAAGATGTATGGGCAGCTTGTCGCCAGGACACATATGTACTGATTTGCCCGTCAAATTCTGGTAATGATTTTACCAGATCAAGGGGTTCGTCACACCTTACGTTCGGTAATATTTTACCGGTCGGTATATTTTGGCGTTTGACCAGTGGTCAATGTAGTCATTTGCTCCGTTAATCGTTGGAGCTTAACTTCGAAAGTCTGTCTTTGTTGTTCAAGAGCGCTTGAGACGGCTGCTTGAACCACTGCGGTTACCTGATTTGAATCCATTTTACTGGTCACCTGTAGTTTAACAATTCTTTCTAAGAGGTTTTCTAATTCTGAGTCACTCATAGACTTGGAAATTAAAATTGAATAGACTTGTAACCGTTCCTATAGTCGAATCAATCAATCACACTCTTTTGTTGACATGGCTAGATAATTTCAGTTATTTATTACAATTTTCTTCACAAATTCTGTTTCTAAACAGAATGTTTTTGAGAAAAAATTACACTGTTTCTTTTTTATTAAACTCTGGAAAATTTGTTTCACAAAATTTTATGATTAGCTCCTTATTTTCTAAAATAAATTCTTTTCCGTCTATTTTGAAAACTTAGTTTTAATTCAAAAGAAATTATGTTTTTATTTTAATGAGCACTCTACTTACAATACTCGAAACATGTTTTTTATTATAAACTGCTTTCTGATGAATCCTCGGATCCTTGGAGTCCTTGTAGGATACGTTTTTAAAGATTGTAGCGATTCTCTGTGAGGCCTTGGGTCCTTTGAAGTCATTAAAGACACTCCACCGCAAAATACCTTGGTGATTTTTACTTTCTGGAGAATTCTTCGTATCTTCTTTACCCGGTTGGGCGCCAATTATTTTTAGGCACTAGTGCGCTTTATTCAGGCTCGATAAGAACTAAACTCTAAAACATTCTTACTCTTAAGTCTAAGCCTAAGCCGTCCTCACTGCCGCTGCCGTCATCGCTGCTGTCGTCGCTGTCGTTGCTATGTTTTGTCAGATGCAGTGTCAGCGAATCCCACGATACGTCGACTTGCGTGTAGTGTAAGTCGTCGCTTGTTTGCGTTATATTTGTGCAAGTGCACAGTGTGAGATTTAGTCAATCTAGCATCTCGAAATTCAAAAAAAAAATGTTTTCGTAACTCGCTCATATTTTTTTCTACGTGAGAACAGACCCCAATTGTTACGAAAACAAACACAAAAGAGAATAAAAAAATGTTATTGGCGTGATAACGGCTATCAAACACGTGCATTTGCATAGCATGCTACAATTGTTTTGCAAGCTTGCATTAATCACAAAAGTTTGAGTGATCAGGTCGAAGTTGTGAGTGGTTTTTTTGGCCTAAAATTTTTTTGTATTGAAGGTTATTACTTAAACTTTAAATTTTTGTTTTATACAATATTTATTTTTGCACTCAAGTGTTTTGAAAAAATTGTTTTATAACCACCTGAAAGGTAAGACAAATTTTAAAGTTTTCAAATATTTGATAGACTAGAACTTCCAAGTCCCACGGAGTTCCGTGATGGGAATGCCAGCAGAATCTTTGCTAATGTGCCCAAAACAAATTTAAAAATAAAATCCTGCCCATTTTTTGCCTTTTTTTAGTATGAGTGAAATATCGCGAGAGGAGCTATTTTGGATTTGGTTGAGCAAGGTGAAAAGCGAAAAACAAAAGCGGTCGAAAAGCACGTTATATCAATTTTTGGACCAGATGTTGACGATACCAAAATTAAAGATTGTATAAAAAAGCTTTGCTTCCAATTTCAATCGCGATGGAGCAAATCTCACCGAGAGAAAGCAAGATTTATGCATGACAATGCTATTTGGCTAAGTTCAAAAATGTCTGCTGTTGATTTTGCTCTTGATCATGCACCATCATCTTCAAAACAAATACCTCAACGCGGAAGGCGAGAAAAAGAGTTTGCTGAAAGTGCTTCGAGTACACAAAAACGGAAATGCAAAGAGTTAATATCAAATGTAGCTTCGGAACAATTAACTATGGCTACCGCTATGCATCTGAGATCCTGTGGAAAAAGAGACTCAGCAAACATTGTTAAAGAGTTGTCGTCTTCATCCCCTTCGAGAGGTACAGCTATAAAAAGAGGAAGGGTAAGCATTACTGAAAAGAAAAGTCTTACACCAGATCAAGCACTGGCCATGATCGTAGACGAAAATTTATCAACTGAGCAATACCGTGGAATACGATTGCATACGATGCCATACAGTCCGAAATTGTATCCATGCTATGACCTCGTTAAGCAATCAAAATTATTGTGCTACCCAAGCCTTGTTACTGTTACTGAAACATATGCCGAAATCAATTTGCAATCCTTAATAGACCACACGGTGAAAAGATTAATAGATGCACAATATGAGGTTTTTAAGTCGTTCCCTGCCATTCAGGATGAATTAAGCATAATAATAAAATGGGGATGCGATGGAGCTGAACAGAACCGTTACAAGCAAAAATTTTCGGATGACAACATGTCAGACGAAAGCATGTTTTCTCTTTCGATGGTGCCTCTTCAACTTAACTCTGGATCTGAAGGAAGGAAACATATTTTTTGGCAAAATCCAGCTGCGTCTTCGACAAGATATTGTAGACCGATCAAATTTATTTTCACGAAAGAGAAGCGTGAGGTCATTAAAGCGGAAGTGGAGCATATTCGGCAGCAAATTTCTGTTTTGAAACCAACTAGCTTTGAGCTTCACGGTTATAGTTTCACGGTTAAAGCCAATTTAATTCTATGTATGATTGACGGCAAAGTCTGCACCGCTCTTTCAAATTACACGTCATCCCAGGCGTGCTATTTATGTGGTGCAACTCCAAAAACTATGAACGACATGAATGCCTTATCACAGCGCGAAATCGATGAAAATATGCTTGCTGTTGGTCTTTCACCTCTACAGCTATAGCTACGGTAGCTTGTGCGTATCGTTTGTTGTTGCTTGTCGTTGGATCATAACTCGGGCCGTTGGTCATGGATTGGGGTGGTGTTAATGTTCAGCATTGCCTGAAGCGGATATTAGGCAGACAATGCTGACTTGGTATTTTGGTGGTTTGCGTTTCGAGTTAACTTATACCGTTGATTACACCGAAGCTATAATATCCTTTTTGAATAAAATAATTCCATACAAGAAATTGATTTGCTCGTTCCGTATGAATGAATATAGTGATCCCATCTGAAAAAAAACTTCGGAGATTGTACCGTTTCTTTGGTACCATGGCGATTTTCATGAAGACATCTTGTAAAAAGTTTCCGAATCTGAGACTAAACTGTGGTCTGCGTTAGTTTGGAGGTTTTGACAAATTGAACACTTATAGGTCGATATCTTCAAAACCCGGGGCTAGTTCGCATATATACAGGCAGACGTGCATGGCTAAATTGGCTCAACTGAGTGATACTGTTTATATATAGCATAAATTATATATTTTATAGTGTTTCTGGGTGTTACAAACATCTTAGCAAATTTAATATACCCCGTTCCGTATATCAAAAGAAGTTTTATTAACATTAAAAGTTTCGATTTGGTAGTATTGACAAATATAGTTATACAATAGATACTTATATTGCAGATATAATTGATTTTACTCCAGGAAAATTACGTTCACATCCCATACAACGATTGTGCTCTCAACTAGAGGAGAGGAGGGTTGATTAGTATAAAGGCCCATTTTATGGATTTTCCTTTTTTATGAAGCACTAAAACCAGTTCTGCGAAAGATTTATGGTCCTTTGCGAGTTGGCCACGGCGAATATCGCATTCGATGGAATGATGAGCTGTACAAGATATATGCGAATTAAAAGACAGCGGCTACGCTGGCTAGGTCATGTTGTCCGAATGAATGAAAACACTCCAGCTCTAAAAGTGTTCGACGAAGTACCCGCCGGGGGAAGCAGAGGAAGAGGAAGACCTCCACTCCGTTCGAAGGACCAGGTGGAGAGGGACCTGGCTACGCTTGGAATATCCAATTGACGCCACGTAGCGAAAAGAAGAAACGACTGGCGCGCTGTTGTTAACTCGGCTATAATCGCGTAAGCGATGTCTACGCCAATTAAGAAGAAGAAGAAAACCATATTTTGAAGAACCACTTTTATTATGATATGGACAATCTTACAAATTGAAACAAAACCTCGTTATTTATATATTGTTAAAAATTTCAAAACGATTCGCTAGATTGTTTGGCAGTTTCGACGTCATATTCATAAAGAAACGTCTCGTCACTAGTAATAATAGGTTTGACGAATGTACGGCCCTCAGCCACGTTGTCAAGTATCTCTTTTTCTACAAGTCTGGAGCACTGATATTCTTTATACGCAAAATTTTAACCAAAATATATTGAGTCGATCCATGAAAGAAATTAAGATATTCTGTTGTACTATATCTCTGATGTCAGCACAAAGATTTTGAAGCACTGTTAACAGAAATTAATGGACGACACGCATGAGACAAGTTTTCGATGACTTCACAACCTTCAATTAATCTTTTTTCAAATTTTTTTTTTGCATTTTCTGTTCCCCTATAAGCTTAGAATTAATGTAGAAACCCACTTTACCATTGGAAGGTTTCGAAAAAATCTCAAAAATAAAAATACCGCTCGACGTTCGGAGCGCTCGCACACCTCAAACTTTAAACGCGTTTTTCTCAAAACACACTTTTTTAAACCGGCGGACATGATTCCGGTTGAACGACTCAACCGATTTGCTTATTTTGTTTTTCAAATGTTCCCAGAACGCCTGGCTATCGTCCCTACTAAATTCAAAATTTTTTATAATTTATTGACAATGTTATGACAAAATTTATGTAAAAAAACAAGGGGAAAAATGAAAAACAAAAACGTGAATTACTTTTTTAATTATCAACATTTTTTCATGATTCTAGTAAGGACGATAACCATTCACTTAATTTTTAAGAATAAATTGGATTTTTGTGTTTCAGATGATCCAAACATAAGAAATCGTGTCCGCCAGTGAAAAAACACATCTCATTCACCCAGACATTTCTCCGACAGATGTCATCAAAAAATTCCGAAAAAATTTGTTTATATGTCAATAGATTCTGCGCTTTGACTATCGAGGCCTTTTCTAATGACTGATATGGTGTTACCTTGCTGCGGTGGGAAAAGGATACAAGAGATGCTCCATTGGTTTCTTGATCCCTTCCTTTAGATCTTTCCTGTAGATTGTAGTCTAGCAAGTACTCGAAAGTGAACAGTATACAGTTTTCTTTTCTTTCTTTGTCTGCCGATGGAAATGATAGTTAGGGCTAAAGTGGAAGACGGAATCGTTTGATTCAAATGTATGTTAATGTTCCAATCTTAAACATGTGACACTAGCTGATGCCGGATCAGCCTCGTACAGGGCAATGAGTATTCATACATACATTCGTTAACTAATGACTTGCCGGGCACCAACTACTAAAATTGTGTGGAGGAAAGTGAGGTGGAAACATCTAAACATATTGAAAGGTATAAAAAGTATAAATGTAAAAAGTGATTATAACGTTTATTAACAAATGTTGTTTATAATTAAGTTACAATTAATTGAAAATGAATGAATGAATTAAAGAATAGAAAAATATTGATCAGCTGCGTTTGCCAACTTCTTCGCTAACTGTCTTCGCCAACTGTGTTTACCAACTGTATTTTGCCAACTGTGTTCGGCAACTGTATTCGCCAACTGTCGCTACTTCTTGAGATGTGAAGTTGGTTGCTGCTTGCCAGCCTCACGCAGGGTGTTGCCAACATTACATTCGGTCATCCTGCTCGTCATCTGTCTCAGATGACAAATCTTCATCAACTTCGAAATGTGTCCAGAGCTTCATATTATCAACACTAGTGGATGTAACCTTCGGTCCCCATAAAATCTGCTTTTTCGACAGAGTACCTCCCATTGCGTTTGATTTCAATGACTTTATAAGGTCCATTAAATTTGTTCGATAACTTTTATTTGAAAACTGAGTTACTTTTATTGCGACCAAATCGTCTTTTTGGTATTCTGTACTGCGTTTTCGTTTTTTGTCAAAATTTCTTTTATACGCTTCTTGAGCTTTCTGAATATTTGCTCTGCATTCTTCTCTCATTGTACGACGATCTTCTTGGAATACCTCCAACAATTCTTCTTGGAGTAGTTTTATAATGTCACTAGACATTATTCGCTTTTCATCTTTACTCCAAACATAATTTCGTAGGGTGCAAATTTTGTTGAGGAGTGAACGTGCGCGTTTATAGCTTTTTGTACCATAGCTGCATACTGGTACCACTTAGCTGGATCATTAGCCGACAACTTAGACAACATAGAAAGAATTACTCTATTGACTCTTTCGATTTGCCCATTGCCTCTAGGAACACCTGTTGTTATTTTTATATGCTCAATTTTATTTTCGTTACAAAAATTCTTTAAATAAATTCGACAAAAATGCTGCGCCTTTATCGCTGATAATACGTTGCGGGTTTCCAAAAATGGTGACCCATGTACTCAAATGCTTTATTACCTCTTGAGTGTCTGTTGTTTTGGTTGGAAATAGCCAAACGAATTTAGAAAAACCATCAACTATTGCGAAAATATACTTATAGTTCTTCGACGTAGAATCCAAGATACCCAAATGATCGACATGGATAGTTGCCAGTGGGTAGTCACCCTTATCTATGCAATGTAAAAATTCTTCCTGCCTTCCTGCTTTGCGATTGTGTACTATGCACTCAACGCAGTTTGATATGTGCTGCTTCACCTTCTTTTCTAAATGTGCTATGAAAAAATCTTGTTGGATCGCGTGCATCGTCTTCTGCGAGTTCATATGACCAAAATTGTGTACGTTTCGTATAATTTCTTTCTCCATATTTCTCGGTACTACCAATAGCTCTTGACCCTTCCATTGTTTATATAACACTCCGTTTTTCATTGCGTAATCTGCGTATGGTTTATCGTCGAGAATTGCAGTTATCGCTTTTAGATGCTCATCATTTTGTTGCGCCTTCTGAATTTTACTTGTATCTGCGATGTAACAACCATAACCGGATAACGACTTAAGCTGTCAACGTGCTTCATTCTCTCTCCTGATCGATGTTCAATATTAAAGTGGAAATCTTGTAGATACATAAGCCACTGAACCACTTCTCGGGGTACATCTTTTTTCGTGGCAGTCTGCTTAAATGCCGAACAATCGGTTACTAAGACAAATTGAATTCCCATTAAATAGTGACGCAACCTCTTTGTTGCCAAGTACGCAGCTTTCACTTCGAGAAAGTAACTATGTAACCTTTCTTCTTGAGGTGAGGTCTTTCGACTCCAATAAAATACGGGATGCCACTTTCCTTCGTGCTCTTGTACTAATGTCGCACCAAACCCATACTTCGACGCATCTACATGAAGTTGAGTTTTAGCATTCTGCTTAAAAATTTTCAAAACAAGCTCTTGCGTAAGAGCTGACTTCAAATCAAGTATTGCTTTTTGCTGCGATGGACCAATCTGAAATTCTGCTTCTTTCTTCAGTAACTGTGTTAATGGCCTAGCTATGATGGCATAATTTTGAACAAACTTCCTAAAATATCCCGTCAAACCTAAGAAAGCTTGAACGCCTCTGATATTTTTAGGCACAATAAAATTTTTAACAGCTTTAATTTTATCTCTTCCAGGCCATACACTACCATTATGAATTTCATGACCCAAAAAACTAATTTTATCTTTTAGAAACATGCATTTGGACCATTTTATTTCTAAACCGAAACTTTGCGCCTTCTGCAGAACCATTTTACATTCTTCAAACATTCGTCCGCTGTCTGTCCGAAAACAACAATATCGTCTACATATAACTCCATGATACCGTCGTTTATCATCTGCCGAAAAATATAGTTTACGTACCGCATGAACACTGCTGGCGAGTTACAAAATCCAAACGGTGCCTTAGCAAATTCAAATAAACCTTCTCTAGTTACAAATGCCGTATATTTCTGACTACTTTCTTCAATCGGCACGTGAAAGAACCCGTTTTTGAGGTCCATAACCGTAAAGAATTTCGCTGATTGCATCTTCTCTAACACTTCATCGATGATTGGAACAGGGAAACGATCTTTTAACACAGCAGCATTTAGTTTACGATAGTCTATGCAAACACGATAACTTCCATCTTTTTTCCTTGCAAGAACAACTTTACTGGCTATGTTTGCGTTGGATTCATGAACTATACCAAGTTTTAACCACTCGTCCACTTGACTCTTGACAACGTCACGCTTTGCTGCAGATAATCGGGTCGGACTTTCATTGAAATTAATAAAATCGTCTTTTGGTATTATTTTCAGCTGAATAGGATGTTCAATCGAACTAACTACAGGATTGTATTCATTAATTAATTTATTAACTTCATTTCTATATTGAGGCGGAACATCAATTTCTGGCACCTTTTCTATAATATTGTATACGCATTTTAATTCGACCTCTTCTTGTACATTTGTCTTATCGGAGAAAAAATATCCCTTAGCATTAAACTCTAATTGGAAACGCTGAATGAAATCATATCCGACAATAACTTCGTTGTTTATTTTATGATCAGCTACGACAAGAAATGAATGCTCAGTTTTTATATTATCAACTTCAACTTTTAACGATAACGCACCTTTCGCCGCAATCGCAACATTTCCCAAACCATACAATTTCGCAAAACTTTTTTGTAGGCTGTGATTGCCAAAATTTTTGCATAAACACATTGCTGCATAAGTGACACATCTGCACCTGTGTCTATCAAACATGATATGTACTTGTTGCTAATTCGCATTTGCTTACTTCGTTTATCACTTGTTAGCATGTTCACCGTTCTCTTCTGATATTCACAATTTTTTGCGATATGACCATTGCCGTTGCATTTAAAGCATTTTGTTTCTGCCTTTTTACATTTCTGCACGTATGTGTGTAGATGACCCACAATTGAAACAATGTCTACTTACTGCGCGATTTTCGCCCTCATCGTCTTTAACATTTTTTGCTGCAAGCTTCGTGTAGTTTCGCTTTTGTACTGCGCTGCTGCTGCTCTTGTAACTCATTTGCTGTATAATCCCGAAACGCTCTTTTAGTTCTTTAAATGTCTTAGAACTATACAATGGATATTTCAGATCTTCACGCACCTTAATTCCGTCCACAATGTATCGAATAACTACTTCGTCTTCTATCGACCCCAGTGCTGCCGATTATAACGTTTATTAACAAATGTTGTTTATAATTAAGTTACAATTAATTGAAAATGAATGAATGAATTAAAGAATAGAAAAATATTGATCAGCTGCGTTTGCCAACTTCTTCGCTAACTGTCTTCACCAACTGTGTTTACCAACTGCATTTTGCCAACTGTATTCGGCAACTGTATTCGCCAACTGTCGCTACTTCTTGAGATGTGAAGTTGGTTGCTGCTTGCCAGCCTCACGCAGGGTGTTGCCAACATTACATAAATTCTTCCGGCAATTCGAAAATTACTATATTAGATATATCGGAGCCAAGGAATCGTACAAATGTAAATATTTCCTCCCGATTTCATTCGAATAACTGAAAAGCCGATTTATTTCATATAAGTTCAATTAGAACAACATAAATAACTATAATAAGAATGTTATATCAGCTGTATTTCATTGGCTGAGTTCATCCTTATCAACTATCGAATGTCATATATTCACTTAATTTTGCTGAGATATCTCACATATTCACCGATATACTTATTGCTAAAATGTCCAGGCAACCAGAAGTTTGAAACTCGTTGTACTATATCCATATACATATTTTATATAATACATATGTATATAGATAAGTCGCCCTGTGCACCCTAACAATAGTGAACACCGGAACACAAAATACGTACCAAAAAGGGAATAAAGGATCTATTATTGACATTATGTTTGCAAATGTTTCGCTTAGTAGGCACATTAAGTGGGCGGTGTCAAACATGTACACAAACAGCGATCATATGGCAATTATGGCACAAATCTCGTACTCCCGAGAGCCCGAACTTCTTAGCAGAAACATTTTCCGAAAGCGAAGCTGGAAGCAACAGGAGTTCGACCCAGACTTGTTTGAGCTAGTCTGGAGTGCATCAAAAGTATCAGGTGACGACGCCGCCCACTTGGTATCGACAGTGCGAAATGAACTGGTCGCAGCATGTGATGCAACAATGCGTAGAATATCACATCGCAATAAGCGGCGTGTGTATTGGTGGAATGAGGAAATTTCCACGCTGAGAAAGCTTTGTCACTCAATTGCAATTACCCGGAGCAAAAATCATGTTTTGAGAAGCTCTGTGAGGAAGCAAACATTGACCCATGGGGAACTGCTTACAAAATCTGTATGTCGAGATTTAAAAATAAGCAGCAGCAACATAAAGATGCCTCTTTTATGGGAAAAGTCGTCGAAACATTGTTTCCGAGACACGACCAGATTTCCTATGCTAAGCGACGAAACGAAGCTGCAGTTTCACCCCCGTTAGTCACGGAAGATGAGCTATTGGCCATAGCTAAGAAAATCAAAAGCACCAAAACCGCCTGGGTTGGATGGGATACCCAACAGGGCCCTGAAGGAAGCTATAAGCTCAAAGCCTCAACTATTCGCTAAAATGTACAACGCGTGCATAAAGGAAGAGATGTTCCCCGAGGCGTGGAAAGTACAGTGATTGGTTCTGCTCCCAAAACCAAAGAAACCACCTGAAGAACCCTCATCGTACCGACCACTGTGTATGCTCGACACAATGGGTAAAGTGTACGAAAATATAATAAGAAACCGCTTGGAGTTAGCAATCCAGAAAGCCGGCGGACTATCAGAGAGACAATACGGCTTTATAAAAAAGAGATCCACTATTGACGCACTACGAGAAGTCGTTAATACTGCGAAATGTGCAGTAAGTGGCAAAAGATGGAAAGGTGGCACAAAAAAGTACTGCGCGCTGATTACCCTGGATGTCAAGAATGCGTTCAACTCGTCAAAATGGGCACACATAATCAAAGCCCCTGAATACCTCATAAACATTATATTAAGCTATTTTAAAAACAGAAGGCTGCTTTTTGATACAGACGAAGGTACCAAGAGTTACTCTATCTCGAGTGGAGTACCTCAAGGGCTAAAAAGACAGCAACCAACAGAAGTGAAACTAATAGCGTATGCGGACGATCTCATGGTGGTAGCAGTGGCCAAACAATTAGCCGACCTAAGAAACAAATGCAATGAGTGCTTAAATGGTCTACGGCATTGGTTCTCTTCTATGAGTCTGGAACTGGCGGAGCAAAAAACTGAAGTTTTGCTCATAAGCACCAGGAAGGTAGAAGAATAAATAGAGGTCACCATAGGGGAGTGCGAGATAACCTCGCAGCCGCAGCTGAAGTATCTGGGAGTAATATTAGATTCTAAATTAAAATTTAAAGAACACCTGGAGTATTCCTCCAGTAAAGCAAACAAAATTTACAATGCTCTATCGAGAATGATGACCAATACAGGCTGTGTGCGTTCCAGCCGGCGATTCTTACTAGCGAAAGCAATGAGTTCCGTAATACTGTACGCAGCACCAGTATGGATACAGGCAATGGATATAAAAGCGTATGCTAAACAAATAATTGCCGTGCATAGGCTTTCTGCAATTCGAGTAATAAGTGCTTTCCGGACAACATCAACCGACGCTGCTGAAGTATTAGCCAGAATGCCGCCCATTGACATCCAGGGAGATGAACTCGAGCGTTTATATCATCTATCAGCGCCTAAAACAGTATCGGCAAAGACAGAGGAGAGGAACAAAAGCATTAAAATGTGGCAGGAGCGGTGGAATTCCTCATCTAAAGGGCGTTGGACCCACCGACTGATACCGGACATCCACTCCTGGATAGACAGACGACATGGAGACCTAGACTTTTATCTGACTCAAATACTTAGTGGACATGGGTGCTTTAGAAGCTACCTTTTCAGATTCCACAATGACATTTGTCCGAACTGTCCGACATGTACAGAGCATATAGAAGACTCTGAGCATATACTATTTTATTGCCCTCGATTTTCAAATACAAGGGAAAAACTAAAAACCACACTCGGTGGTGGTTTTACGGTCGATAATTTAACGACACTCATGTGTCAGTCGACTGGTAATTGGAAAGCTGTCAGCGAAGCGTCAGCATCCATAATGACAAAACTGAGACTTTTTGAACAAATTAGGCGTCTGTCAGTCCGCACAATAGAGGAGACTTAAATGTCCTGTCCCTCTCACGAAGTAATACGGTGGTTCCGTGGGAGAGCCATGAGTTGGGAGTAGGTTAGGTTTAGCGGATTAAAGTTCCGCACTCCGGCTTTCGATGCTTCCCCCTACTATAAAAAAAAAAGTCACCCTGTGCGCAGAGCATCTTCACAAAGGTTTAAAATTGAAATCTTACAAGGGCTTAAAAAAAAAAATAAAATAATTAGTTATTCGTTCTGGCAACCCTTATTTTAATATTTCCTTTTTGTAAGGCTAATAAACGTTACTTCTGCCTTACCCCCAGGCAGCTATTATCGGTTTCAAATTCCATCACCAAATATCTGCCATTGAAAGACAGCTAGGTGTGTAGTATTAGCTCCGAAACTCAGCCATCGGGACAAATTTCCAATCTACGACCTGAAATCGTACCTTGACCTTTGTCAAAGGAAGTTAGTTGACTTGTGGATAACGACCGCCCCAGGGGCCGACAGCGCTCCAGATCTATGTACGTCGCGCAACAAATCTGTTAACTGAAATCCGCACAGCCACGCAACAAAGTGCCAACAGTGGAGTACCTTCACACAGACAGTTGCAGCTGGCAGCTCACAAAAAACCAGCTCAGCTTGATTAGTATCAGAGGTTGGCAAACACCCTGGTACGAAAAAAAAGCTTTAGACTTTCTGTTTACGTTACAACAGCTAACGTGCATTTTTTAATTGATTCGTTTCTGTCGTTCCAAAGACAACGAAGCTAGCTCGAGCATGCCCTACCTCAATGCAACTGTTTGCCGCAAATGGCTCACCTGTGCTTAGGTACGGTGAAGTTATCCTGTAGTTAAACCTGAATTCACGCCGCTAATTCCTATGGAAATTTATTATAGCAGACGTCTCACAGGCCATATTAAGCGCCGACTTCCTCGAACAGCACGGTCTAGTTTTAGACATGCACGCCCCGCCTTGTCGATCTCACCACCCTGTTCCATACATCGTACCCAATAACACGACTAACATCGCCAAGCATTCCTACAATCGACACTTCGCGGTGATTCTCCGACATCCTCAAAGAGTTTGCTGAAATTACCTGTCCGACACCACTTAGAATTCGAACAAACACATATGTGCTTCATTGTATCATAGCAAGCAGCGCATGGTCAGAATTTGAGCTGTTAATTAAACTAGGCATTTGTCGTCCTTAGTGTGCCGTGCGGCGACTATAGAGCACTGAGCGCCGTGAAAGTACCGGACCGTTACCCCCTACTGTTCCTGCAGAAATTTTCTGCAATCTTAACAGGTACAATTGTTTTTTCAAAGATTGATCTTTTAAAACCCTTCATCAGGTGCCAATACATGCCGATGATATTTGCAAAACTTCCATCACGACGCCGTTTGGACTTTATGACTTCACTCATATGACTTTTGGGTTAAGAAACGCCCCTCAAACTTTCCAGCGACTAATGAACGAGGTACGAGGTTTAAACTACGATGCCCAACGCAGTACTATCGCTTTGAGTAGACGCGTCCCACTTTGCAGCCGGTTCTGTTCAGATTCAAATCGTGGACGGTTTTTTTCAGCCACTGATTTTTTTTTTAACGCAAATTTTCACCTGCTGAAGCTCGCTACAACACTTATGGCCCTCTAGGGGGGTGGTACTGTGACGGAGCCACCCTATGACAAAGCCTTTAAATTGAAACTCTGACAAGGGTTCTAAAATAACTAATTATTTGTCCTAGTAACCCTTTACTTTCCTTTTTGTAAAGCTATTAAACGTTATTTTCTGGTGCTAACCAAAAATATATAATTTTAATTTGTATCAATATAAATATAAATATAAATATATACTATATGGCGGCTAGAAGAAGTAATGAACCCATTTTATTAATAATTATCAATTAAGTGTGCAACGCCCCATTTTGATGTTTCAAGTTTCTAAAATAAGAATGTCTATAAAATTTTATGCGCACCATTTTGTTGAAATTGGTCAAGCAGTTAGTGAAATATGAGATTTTACCTACAGTTAGTGTCATTGAAAATCGTACAGCAAGTAAAATTTTAAGTTTTCTTAACTATCTCTAATTTTTTTCGCAAAATCAAAAATTTCATCCTTGTAATCATTTGTAATAGAGTTAAGAGCAAAATGCAATGGGAATTATTTCTTAAGCTTTTCCCGTTTTTATGTCAAAGGAGCACCATTGCCCAAAGTTTGTTTGGGGGTGTCACTGAAAATCGTAAGGCTGACTGATGATTTTAAAAATTCGGTTATTCTTCGAATTCAAATCAAGAAATTAGAACGTACTGATTTTAATCGGTTTATATTTTCTATTAAAGTGTCTTGTAGACTAATGAGTCTAAGTTTAACATTTTTATGTCCGATGGAAAAGTAAATGTGTGGAGAAAACCCAGCACTGCAATGGATCCTAAAAATTTGCGACCGACAGTCAAGCATGACGGAGGTTCAGTCATGGTATGGGGATGCATGTCCTCCTTTGGTGTGGGAAATTTTGTGTTCATCGACAGTTGTATGGATCAGTGGAAATATCTGAATATACTTAAGGAAAACCTTAAGCAGAGCGTAGAAAAATGGGTATTGCTGAAAACTCCAGCTCAGTCTCCAGATTTCAACATCATTGAACACGTATGGAATCATTTGGATCAAAAAATTAGGGCTCTGCCAATTTCGAACATTTCTGCCTTAAAAAACGCGCTCCAAAGTGAATGGAGTAAAATATCCCCAGATTATTGTAAGAAGTTGTTTGAGTCAATGCCCAAACGTCTAAAAGCTGCTTAAACTAATACGAGTAAAGGTTTTCCAACTAAATATTAAAATAAGTTTACAGCAATGAAATTAATTTTTTGTATCATTTTTTACATTTAAAATGAAAAAAGATGCACTGTACGATTTTTACTGACTGAATATTACTTAGCCAAGAGTATTAAAATGAGCTGTTATTAGTTATTTCTGTTAAATATTTTTAAGTTTTGTGAATAAATGAATTTAAGTTTTAATATAAAACGCCTAATAGTATATTTAATTGGAATTATCTGAAGTAGTTAGGAACTGGACACTAAAATACTTAAAAAAGGTGGCTGTGCGATTTTCAATAACACTCACTGTAAAAGTGAGCCGTACAAACCTACTCTTAAACTTTTACACCGACTCACTATCAATGATTCTCTTTTTGTAGCTGAATGATGAGCCAATATAACAGAAAGTCACATAGGTATTTCCAATAGGGATGGTATGATTTCTAAGTGTTATTTCGGCTATTTTTAATATGTTATGATCTGCAATTTTTATACTCTTGCAACATGTTGCTACAGGGTATAATAGTTTTGTTCACCTAACGGATGTATGTATCACCTAAAACTAATCGAGATAGATTAGCCTTTCGCCTTTTTGTCTTTTCAACAGTTATATACGTGTAAACATAGAGAAACGTTCTGTGAGATTAATGGTGGTTTGGGGGATGGTACTCTATCTCTTCGAACTGCGGATGAATTGTTTCGACGATTCAGAGTGGGTGAAAACGACACCATGGATAAGCCAGCCGGCAGAAGACCTGTGACGACGAATACCGATCAAATCATGGAAAACATCGCGTTAGACCTGTATGTGACATTTCATGACATCGCCCAGAAGAGGGGAGTTAGTCACCAAACCATCAGCAGAAGGCTGGAAACGCAAAAAAGCTTGATGTTTGGGTGCCGCATGATTTGACGCAAAAAAACCTTCTGAAAACGGAACGAATTCGACCCATTTTTGGAGCGGGTGGTGATTGGAGACGAAAAATGGATCACATACGACAATATAAGGCGAAGGCCGGTGAATCGTCCCAAACAGTCGTCAAGACGGAATTGACGGCCTAACACTTAATTCTACCATCTACTGCGAACAACTGGACCGCTTGAAACAGGCGATCGACCAAAAGCGTCCCGAATTGGCCAACAGGAAGGGTGTAGTGTTCCAGCAGGACAACGCCAGACCACACACTTCGTTGATGACTCCTCAGAAGCTACGGGAGCTGAGATGGGAGGTTTTATCGCATCCACCATATAGACCAGATATAGCGCCAAGTGACTACCACCTGTTCTTGTCCATGGCGAACACCATTGTTAGTGTAAAGCTGAACTCAGAAGAGGCTTGTGAAAAGTGGCTGTCCGAGTTCTTCGCAAATAAGGAGGTGGACTTCTACGAGGAGGATGATATGAAGTTGCTGCCTAGATGGAAACAGATTATCGAACGATGGATAAAGAGCAAAGAAGGAGAAGGGAGATATTTGACAACCTAATATATATTTCTACTCGAATTGCACTCTTGCTCTCTGAGAGCGCTCGTCGACAAGGGAAGGGAAGGGGTATAAGAGAACTGTGGGACGGTATTTCAAGCTCCTTACGTACAGCTGCAACCGAAACCATTGGTTTTCGAAAAATGCAAAAGAACAACTGGTACGACGAGGAGTGCCAAGTCGAAGCGGAGAGAAACAGGCTGCCTACCTCGCAACGTTACAATCGTCCACAACACGTGCGGGATGGAATAGATATCGAGAACTGAAGAGGGAAGCGAGACGCATTCGCAGACAGAAACAGAAAGAGGCCGAAATGCGTGAGTATGAAGAGCTTGATAAACTGGCCGACAGGGGTAATGCTTGAAAATTCTACAAAAAGTTGCGGCGGCCAAATGAAGGTTTCAAGACAGGAGCATACTCTTGTAGAACCCCTAAAGGTGATCTAGTGACCAATGCCCAGAGCATACTTAAATTATGAAAGGAACACTTCTCCAGCCTGCTGAAAGGCAGTGAACGCACAACGTCAGGAGAAGGCGAACCCGATTCCCCAATCGATGACGATGGAGCAGACGTTCCATTGCCCAACCATGAAGAAGTTCGAATAGCAATTACCCGTCTGAAGAACAACAAAGCAGCGGGAATCGATGGATTACCGGCAGAGCTATTCAAACAAGGCGGCGAAGCTTCTTTGCAAAATATGGTCGGACGAAAGCATGCCCAACGATTGGAATTTATGTGTGCTCTGCCCAATCCACAAAACGGGAGACCCCACAATCTGCGTCAACTACCGTGGGATAAGCCTCCTTAACATCGCGTATAAGGTTCTATCGAGCGTATTGTGTTAAAGATGAAAGCCCACCGTCAACCATCTGATTGGACCTTATCAATGTGGCTTTAGACCTGGAAAATCAACAACCGACCAGATATTCACCATCCGCCAAATCTTGGAAAAGACCCGTGAAAGGAGAATCGACGCACACCACCTCTTCGTCGATTTCAAAGCTGCTTTCGACAGCACCGAGCTCCGAGCTGTTCGATACCAAACGAGGTTTCAGACAAGGCGACTCCCTCTCATCCGACTTCTTCAATCTGCTGCTGGAGAAAATAATTCGAGCTGCAGAACTTAATCGATCAAATACAATATTTTAAAAGATTGTACAGCTGCTGGCGTATGCCGATGGTATTGATATCATCGGCCTCAAGACCCGCGCCGTTAGTTCTGGTTTCTCCAGACTGGACTAGGAAGCAAAGCAAGCGGGTCTGGCAGTGAATGAGGGTAAGTAGGAATTTCTCCTGTCATCAAACAAATAGTCGTCGCACTCGCGACTTGGCTCTTACGTCACTTGACAGTCATAACTTTGAAGTTGTAGATAGTTTTGTATATTTTGGCGCGCTGTTGTTAACTCGCCTATAATCGCGTAAGCGGTGTCTACGCCAGTAAAGAGGAGGAATGGTTTCGGTTACAGTTGTACCTAAGGAGTTTGAAATGCTGATCCACAGATCCCTTATACCGAGTTATTAATGAGTGCTCGCAGAGAGCAGGGGTGCAAGCCAAGTAGAAAATCGTTCGGCTGTCTTTTGTGATTGCAGCTTCTCGACGTCGAGCCTTGATGTGTTTGTTTACCCATTTGGGGATTTTTCTTCATGGAGGCTGAATTTACTCGCTATTGTGCTGAAAATATTTTCTTTGACCACCTTGGCGTAATAAGTGCGCTCCAAACGCTCATAGAAGGCATCGTTGGTCACATCGTCCTGGCGGCAAACTAGTGAATTGTTGAAGAACTTCGCTTTGATGAGGATTGTGGCCAGACGCTAATTCACCGGGGTGAATGACAGTACTCGGCGACGAAGTCTCTCTCCCACCACGAATCCTACACCAAATTTGCACTCTTTTAAATGGGCACTGTAGTAAATGCCACAAGGACCTACTCGCAACAGACCTTGTCCCGTCCATCGCATTTCTTGGATGGCGGTGATGTCAGCCTTCACTCTAGCGAGGACATCAACCAGCTTGGCAGCGGCACATTCCCAATTAAGGGACCGGACTTTCTAAGTGCATGTCCTCTAACCGTAATTCTTTATTCGTTTGTCATGGTCGTCGTCATAAGGGAGGTCTCTCATCCGTGGCTGTCGATTAGTTTTAATTGGTAGTGTTTTTTACGTGACGGGTCCGAAGGCGCACAACCCTGCGTAGGGGATGTTTCGTCTTCTCATTTTAGCTCGGCTTTAAACAGTATTTCTTTGGCAACGCAGAGGATACTTGGTCTAGGAAATCGTGAGCTGCTCGAGCGATATGTAATGAATCGTTTCTGGCCACTCCCAATTGAATGGCAATTAGAGAACTTTCCTCACTTCTACACATGACTCTTTCCACAAAGATACACTGTTATGAGTAAATCAAGCTCTGTAATCTTCATTGAGATAACTCAAATATTGGCCGATATATGTACGCAGCATAACCAATTTTTAATACACAGAGTTGCTATTGCTATTATATCTCACACTTTAACTGATTTTTTCATAAATAATCATAAGATGGCATACTTGAAAATAATTATTAGAGCAAACTTTTGTCCCCCTTTATTAATTACTTCTGAATTTTTGTACTGGAAAGTGAAAGAATTAAATGGAATTTAAAATTGTGTTATATGGGAGTTAGTCATGGTTGTAGTCCCAGTTCCCATTTTCGCACTGTGATATAGGAATATACGAAGAGTGCTATGTACTAAATTTAGTCGAAATCACCATGTGATTTCACCAAAAAGTGGGCGGTGTTGTGCCCATCGTCCAGCTTTTGCACCGGCTCCCCTATGTTATTGATTTATAGTGATCTTAGTAGTTTTGAACAGTACCGTTATACGGGGAGGGAGCTGGGTCATCTTCCGATGTCATATATTTTCACACCGGCGGTAGGAGATCCCCGGTGCCAAGTTACGGTTTTATATCTTAACACATACTAATTTTGCACAAACGAACGGACAGACAGTCACCGGATTTAAACTCAACGGGGCCACGAGTGTAGGTTAACGCTAAATAAACTCCATAAATAATACTTCACATGCCTAAAGTCATTTTTGATGACCAAGCGCTGCAGTAGCGCTGTTGCAAAACACACCCCTAATATAATAATTTATATACATTGATAATCAGTTCTGAAGATAAACTGAATAAATTAAGAGCTTTTGCTTTCTAAGAAAAAAGATTATACAAGTCTGTTTATAAGTGGCGACCAACATTAATTCTGAAAGTTGTTTTATATCGTTTTTATTCGTATAAAAACCCGTTTTGTGATTTAACCCATAAAACAAGTAGACTAAGGAAAGTCAAAAAGGACAACCGTAGATGGAGGAGCATAGGATAAATTTACTTTCACTGTAAGTTAAGAAGGTAAAAACAATAAAGAAAAATAATAATGAGTATTAGTAAATCCTATTAGAAAAAAAAACAGAACAAAAAATAAAATTTATTAAAAAGAAAACAAAATGAATCAAAATATAATAAGACCTGCTTCGTAATTTCAAATCCACCTCGTCAAAACGATAATAATATTTCCTCAACCCCTTCCAACTCACAAACCGGTAATGCCACACCTGAATTAGAGGCATTTATCACAGAAATCGTTAAGAGAATTGTTGAAAATTAATGTAAAAGTACAGTTGAGGCAATAATAAATCCGAACGAGTTACCAACAGGAGTAAATCTTATTATAATCGTATATTATAAATGACAAAAATCCAATTAATCTTAACTAGTCAGTTAAGATTCCGCTGCTTAAAAGATTTTGCTGAAAACCCTCTAAAATACAATTCTTGGCAAAAAAGAGTAGAGCGCATTTTAACTATTTATGAATCAATTAAAACCACGCTTAAGTACTTTGGCATTTTAAGTGTGATAAGAAAGAAGATAGTCGAATTAGCGAATTTTGTAGGCTTTCTAATATCCACTCATGAAATAAGAACAAACCCGACTAAAATTAAAGCAATAAATGAGTTTCCTATCCCAAAAACTCTTAAAGACCTTCGGTCTTTTCCTGGCATGAGCGGTTTCTATAATCATGTTTATTTCCCGAGCGCTTATAAAAAAGAAGAGCATTACGCAACAAATGACCATCAGCCGACCTACGCTTTAAGTAACAAGAACACAAATAGCAAACTTAAAAGGTGGAAAGCAATGCTTGAAGATTGTAATTATGAATTAAAATTTAAACCAGGTACTAATAATAAAGTTGCCACATAGTGCATATCTGCTACCCAACATAGTGCTGAAAATTCATCACAAAATTTAATACAATTTACCGAAGCTCCGGTAAACGGTTTTAAGAACCCATTAATTCTTTCATTTGGAGAAACTTCCAATATAAATTTCAAATCATTCAGATATTTAAACGTTACCTGAACGCTTTAATTACGAATTGCATTAAAACTACTTATGACATTTTAGGCAAGCTTCAAACAATATATTCCGTACATGTTAAGCAATACCGGTTGTTAAATTAGTAATACAGTAACAGAGAAATGATTGCGATCAGGAGAACGAAATTATAAAAGAACATTTAAGAGCTCAGAGGAACGACTGAGAGAATAAATTGCAACTATTACAGAATTTTTTATTTTCCACAGATGGCAGCAAAAATTAAGCATATGCTTAAGCACAATGCAAAATATGTAAAGAGAGTAAATATGATCGACATTCAAAAAAGATAGTTATTCAAGAAAGCAATAACAAAATTTGCTCGACAAATAATTCACTTAGATATTTTTATTACCGATAAGAAAATTTTACTCGATGCATCGATACGTTTTCTTAATACGCACAAGCTAGGATCATTAATTCAAGGGCAACAGAAGATATTTAAGTACCATTAAGACAGATACTTTTAGCTTTTGGTGTTCCAGAAATAATTGTAGTAGATAAAAAAATTGTTTATGTTCGAAAATCAATTTAACATTCAAATCTATAAGACACCACCAGCTCAGAAAATGGGCAAATAGAACGGCTGCACTCAACATTAACAGAAATTATGAGATGCCTTTAAGCAGAAAATAATTATAAATCTTCCTCAGAATTATTGGATATTGCACTCTACAAATATAATAATTCCATTCATTCCACCATACGCAAAAAGCTAACACATGTATTATTTGAGGAAAATACCATCAGGCACCCAGAGCCATTAGAAAATGAAAGGAAGAAAATTAGAGAATTATTAAAAAACAAACAAGAAACAGACATTTCTTTTCATAAAAAAGGAAAACCACCATTCAAAGTCATATTTGATAGGAGAAATAATCTGAGTAAAAATCAATAAGCGATTAGACAACAAGTTGTCACTTAGATACAGAACAGAAATAGTGAACGAAAATAAAAATAGTACAATCATAACTGAAACAGGAAAAGTTGTTCATAAAAGCCGAACAAATAACAAATTTCATCTATTCCAATAGGTTAATCATCCCAATATGCCAAGCCGAAACCCAAATCCTGAATTACTCCCACTCACAATTAGTTACAATAGATGCAAGTATCGCAAAATTTCAAATAGGATAATTTAAAATTATTCATCTCATAGATAAAAAGGGATATTAAAGTCTCATAAACAAATTAGAAGTAACCATAAAATTGTCAATCCCTGGAAGCCGAAAATATTAGAAATCATTTAAATTGATTATGAACAAACAAAAGAACTAAAAGATTAATTGACGTTATCGGAACAGCTTGGAAATGGTTAGCCGGAAATCCGGATCATGGACAAAAACAATAATCAGTTGATTAAAAATAAATTAACAGTTCAAAAAATAAATGAAATATCCAATGTAAACAATGAAATCCTTAAGGAAATTAAAAGCGAATCGAATCTTGTTAACGAATTAATATTAGAGCTTAAATTTAAAACGCAGATACTCAAAGAAGAAATAGTAAATATAGAGTATGCAATTTATTGGACAAAGGCCCATATTATAAATTCATATATCCTGTCAAACTCAGAAATTGATGCTACAAAAATGATTTTGAAAAAAAAGAATATTTTCCATATATTAATATTGACGAAGCTTAAGAATTTATTTATTGTTCGTATTGCAACCAATAGAAATGATATCATTTATATCGTAAACTTACCAACCACTCAAAACGATAATTGTAAAAAATTAATTATACGAGCAGAAAAATTAAGAGAGAAAATTATAAAAATCCATTTGAATCTATATTAAAATTTAATGAAAACAAATATACGGAATTTAAACTAATTGTAAGTCCTATAATAATTTAGTAATTAGTTCTAACTCTAACATTATAAATATAAGCAACACTTCATATATTATATCTCCAATTTATTGAAAAGTCGAACCGCCAACTGCAGCGCAATAAACAACCAACATGTTCCCACAATAGAGGAAATATCACCAGGAATATCTTTCCTAAACCAGTGAAAAGGAATCATACGCGTTAATTTTGAATTTATACAACTAAAGGGCACCTTCGTAATTCGCCACCACAATAATAAACTAATTGTAACAGAACAGATAGTTAATCAGCATCCAGGCCGGCAATTCTGCAACCTATGGCAAGCTCCGAAATGATGGAAGAAGTTCTATCATTGGAAATGTTGAAACAGTTATGTAAGTTAACAATAGTTAACGTACTGAAGTTCCCATGCTGCCAAAAATTGCAATGCATGCAGTCTGCATCGTTCACTTCATGCGCGATCAAATTAAATTTTTGGTCAGCCGTTGTAATTCGATGCTCAGCTCGTTGGATGAGCATGGCACATGAGCGTGGGAAATGCTTATTCAAGCAATTAGAGACCGACGCTAACGGCAGCAGCGACGGTAAGAATAGTAGGCTAGCAGTAAGCTTACGAATTATTAAATAAACACTTTTAGAACGAAACTCAACGTGTTAATACATTTCAAAGTAACTTTGGGTAGTCGACAACACCGTCGCTACCGCAGAAGGAGTTTTAGAAAGTTTATCAAAAATAACTAACACATTTCAAAGTAACTTTGAGTAGTCGACAACACCGTCGCTACCGCAGAAGGAGTTATAGAAAGTGATTAAAACTAACTGGCGCCCAACCAGAGGAAACCCACGCAGAAAGGACCACCACTACCACCATCACCATCACCTGGAGGCAGAGGAATCAAGACCCCACCGATAAATTATGTAAGTGAAACTTTTTTTCTTTCCGCCTTCTGTTCATAATTATATTAGTGATAATTTGACAATTTAAGTGTGGGTAGTGTGGTTGTAATAAACAGGGTTGTACTTTGAACTCCTGTTTCCCATTTTTGGTTTTTTTTTGTGCACTTACGTTCGCTACCCGTGCGTGCCATCTTAACTACCTTGCATGAGAAAACTTGAGACTAGTGAACTGTTGGACAGACTTGACACCCAACTTTTGACAAGCAAACGTCTCAGGCGCAAACAAGACATGAATGAACAACAACTTCAGGGTATTATCAATGCGGCCGTCAGCGCCGCACTACAAGTACAAAGGAAAGACTTTGAAACCAAGCTAGAGCAGCTTACAAACCAGTTTCGGGCCACAACTGTGGCAGCTGTTAAGACTTACGAACCAATAAAAATCATAGACGGGGTAGAATGTCATAAAGGTCTGGATGCAGTTAAATCACTTTCAGAGTTCGATGGCTCACAGGAGCAATATGTCTCCTGGCGGCAGGCAGCTATGGCCGCGTATCATATATTTAAAACCTACGGGGGTAGTTCAAAACACTATCAAGCTGTCCTTATAATTCGCAACAGAATTAGGGGATCGGCTGATGCTGTTTTAGCATCATTCAACACGGTCCTTAATTTCGACGCTATCATTAGCCGTTTAGATTTTACATATTCAGACAAGCGACCATTGCATCTGCTCTAGCAAGAGCTAGCAACGCTAAGGCAAGGACAATTGTCGATTAGTCAATTTTATGAGGAGGTTGAGAAAAAACTCACACTTCTCACAAATAAAACTACAATGACGTTTGACACCGACCAGGCACGGTAGATGAATGACAACCATAGGGCCGATGCACTGCGCGTATTCGTCTCCGGGTTAAGGAGAAACCTCACGGATGTTCTTTTTGCAGCCCAGCCCAAAGATTTGGCCTGGCTCTTGTAATAGCCCACGAAATAGAAGGAAATCACGACAGGCACGCATTTGCGGCCCAGTTTGCAAGATCGTTGGAGGAAAAAAACCTTAGACAACCTCAAAACCGATCTTATCAGAAGCAGTCCGACATTCAGTACAGGACTGGAAAAGACCCCTATTTCACTAGGGAGCAAGGAGCTCGCCCTCCAAAGCGCGACCAAGTTGAGAAAATGGAAGTCGATCCATTCTCGAGGTTCCATCAGAGCACTAACTTTCCAAACCAGAACAGCCAGATTACGCATAACTCAAGCTTACCTATAGCACATCCCTTTATCGACAGTCAACCACAAAGTGCGTTCAAGAGACCTGCGAGTTCTCAAAGAACGTCGGACTACAGACGCAAGAGAATTAACCATTTGACGGAAGAAAGAAGCGAAGTGTATGAAAAGCAGTACGATCAAGCCGCTTATGATGCAGCGGCAGAAATAGAAGCTGAATATGAAGAAGATGCGCTTAATTTTTTAGCGGAGAGTCCTTGCTCCCGTTCATCCAACGATATCCCGGACATTGCTGCCAGACTAGAGAAAGCCCAACAAAAACAGCTGGAGTGGAGTAATGCCTACCAGCAAAATAGAATCTTCGAAGTTGGAGAAAAGGTCCTGGTAAGGTCCAACAAGAGACTAGGCGACAAGGTCAAGGATAGACGCTGATCTAGGAACAACCGTTCTTATTAAAGGGTCCACAAGGACAACCTCAAGTGAAACTCTCGACATAATACTCTTTTTACATAGTTTTTATTTTGAATTTCAACCATACGCCCATCTTCGCACTTTTGACTTGGGCTGGGCTGACAGCTTCCAAACTAACGGACTACTCGCACGCGGACTACATACCGATCCTGGACGGTACTGCAGTAATTTGGAACGAGACGAGGTACATAAGGCACATATCAAACTTAACGGAATATGAACAATACATACAAGAAACCACAGACGTGATTAGCGTCTTCCCACAATCACACATGAGGAAGATCCTAGAAGTAGACACCAGGCATTTACGTACTTTATAAGGGACATTAGGAGTACACAATAGGCATGCTCGGAGCCTAAACTTTTTAATACTAGAGATTCAAAATTTAATAATTGCAATCACACTGGTTAAATTTAATATAATAAACCCTGCTATTATTGATGCAGATGATTTGGAGGCGATTATGAAGGAGAGTTTCACAGGAGTTACAATAACCCAATTGTTTAGCATAGGTAGAGTTAAGGTTTTAGCAAGTAAGGAAATTGTAAGTATTATTATCGGTTTTCCTAGACCTAAGTTATTATGTAAGAAGATTACTATTTTTCGCGTATCGCATGCTGGCCGTATATTACATTTACTGGACAACATTATAGCTGACTGCGGAGGCAACATTACTGCTGTTATATGCTGCATTGATGCGCCAATGGTAGTGTTCTGTAAAGAAGCCGAAACTGAAACTTGCGCACAAAGCCTACACTCCGGCACTGTAGCACACTGTGCCACCAAGCCCAGCGATTTATCCCCCATTGTCTTCGTCGACGATGGTATAGTTTGGCTAGCATAGATAATGGCCCTGAAATGTTTATTAATGGCACTTATCTTGTTACATTCTAACGCACCGCTTTTATCAATGGCACCAAATACGTTACTCTCAATGGATACTCGAAGAGACTTCCACAACAAGCTGCCTCAGCACGGATCAACATAACCTCCCATCATACCCTACTAAGCCTACCATTTCTCCACAAGCTAAGTGAAGCAAAATTGCGCCACATCACTGAACTACGTATACGAACGATTGCTACACCACTAGTAACCGCAGTAATTTGTGACACAATCGCCGTAATCCTTGCTGGATCAATCATCTTACTAAAGCGTAGACGGCGAAGAGAAACTTCTAAGGCGGTGCGTCAAGTGTTGGAAAGGTTGAGTATGGCCGAGGACGACCATGTTTTGAAGGAGGGAGTAGTTAACAATAGTTAACGTACTGAAGTTTCCATGCTGCCAAAACTTGCAATGCATGCAGTCTGCATCGTTCACTTCATGCGCGATCAAATTAAATGTTTGGTCAGCCGTTGTAATTCGATGTTCAGTTCGTTGCATGAGCATGGCACATGAGCGTGGGATATGCTTATTCAAGCAATTAGAGACCGACGCTAACGGCAGCAGCGAGGGTAAGAATAGTAGGCTAGCAGCAAGCTTACGAATTATTAAATAAACAGTTTTAGAACGAAACTCAACGTGTTAATACATTTCAAAGTAACTTTGAGTAGTCGACAACACCGTCGCTGCCGCAGAAGGAGTTATAGAAAGTTAATCAAAAATAACTAACACATTTCAAAGTAACTTTGAGTAGTCGACAACGCCGTCGCTACCGCAGAAGGAGTTATAGAAAGTTTATCAAAAATAACTAACACATGTCAAAGTAACTTTGAGTAGTCGACAACACCGTCGCTACCGCAGAAGGAGTTATAGAAAGTGATCAAAACTAACTTGTACGTATAATGATAGCAATTATATTGGCACACTAAACATAGAGAATAAAAACAATTTACTCATCAACGTAGCACTGATTTTATTGCTGCTAACAACACTTACGTGTATTGGTCTTAAAACTTATCGCAGTCGTAGAAATCAAGATCAAAAACCAACTCCACTACCCACAAGAAGCGTTCCAAAGTAAACAGGACTTAAAAAAACACATCAAATCAATTCATTTTATTCAAAATAGTCTCCTTCTGCTTCAATATAGCTTTTTACACGGTTCAAAAGCATGTTGATCGAGTGTTTTAGCTCGTTGGCCGGTATGGCCGCCAGTATGCCGATCCAAGCCGTTTGAATGGCCTCTACGTCTGCATAACGCTTTCCTTTCATGACCAAATGCATTTTTCCGAAAAGGAAGGAGTCGCACGGTGCACGGCTAAAATGTGATTATTGGTCAAATAATCGGTCACAAGCGTCGATCGATGAGAGCAATTTTTGGTAGTCAGTCAATTTGTGCAGAACAAACCGCGCACACCCCTTTCGTAAGCCCAAATGTTCGGTCAAGATGCGATAAATTGATGTTTTGGAGATGTTCAATTCCATTTCCATGAATTTCAATGATGATTTCGGCTGATTTTTGGTGAATTCAGGCACAGTTTCGATGGAATTTTCGGTGATCACGGATTTTGATTGACCCATATGTTGATCGTCATTTATGTCCTCACGACCACTTTGAAAACGTCGAAACCACCCGTGAACTCTGCTACGGGATAGGCAATCATCGCCATAAACTTGTTTCTTCAATTGAAAGGTTTCGGTAAAAGTTTTACCAATTTTAAAACAAAATTTAATGTTGGCTCTTTGTTCGAAGCTCATTTTTACACCGATAACACAAACATACTGACTCTTAAAACGCAATAACTTCACTTCCAATCAATGAACTGTCATGAAATTCTCACTGGACAATCGATAAAGATAGCAGATTCTAAGGCAAAAGTCGACATATAGATGCGCTAGATTCAAAAAGTCCTGTTTACTTTGGAATGCACCTTGTAGAAAGGATTGCTCTTCGTTATTAACCATAGGTATAGGCGATTTACAACAAATTTAATCTATGGCATTGAACGTGGGGGTCTGAATTTAAGAAGGGAGGAGTTAACGCTAAATAAATTAAGTAACACAATAATCCACACGCGCAAAGTCATTTTTGAGCACCACGCACCTAACAGACTGTGGGAACGGAAAACAACTAAGTAATACTGACACTTTGCTTCACTGCGGGAGCGCTGTTGCGAAACACGCCTCTAATAAAATAAACTCAATAAATCAAGAGCTTTCGCTCTCTAAGAAAAAAACTTAATACAAGTTTTTTTATATATTATATATATATATATTAAATCACTTACCTCATCTGCAACACTATTTGCTTTTATTTGTAATTCTTCCAATTCGGTCTTGGGCACTTGAGGAGCGAGCCCTTCGCTTGAGGTGTCAACAGACGGCATTCTGTACGTAAATAAATAAGTACAATTGTTAATAATCACAAATCAAAACATGAATACCAATATGCAAAACCTAATCTCTATTGTAACTGAATTATTGTACTTCTGTTATTTGCAAGGCTCACAAGCGTGGAAATACTTTGAGGTTTTACAAAGCTTTATATTGCATTTAACAATAATCGTAATTAACATCAGCCAGCATTCATTATTGGCAGTGCAGAAAAGATAGCCGTAGCGAAGAGTGTACACGAAGACCGTGAAGAGTCGATTCGGCGCCGATCGCAGCAACTGGGACTGTTGTATAGAACGACTTGGCGCATTTTACGTAGAAATCTTACATTGAAAGCATACAAAAACAGCTTGTGCTTTTGAACCAAATTTTGTTCTGGGATGAGGCCTATTTCTGACGCAATTGTAGAAGAGCAACCCGAGGGGATTAAAGAGCTGCCATTTCATAAAAAAAAACCTGACAATCCCGTTTCGATTCAGGTCTTGGAGCAAAACATCAAGCGTGCCAACATTTGAAAGAGATAATCTTCAAAAAATAAATTCCGAAGAATGTCCTTTCCAATGATAATAAATATTCCCCAATAAATTTGAAGTTTTTGTTTTTTTTTTTAAGTAGGGAACCTCAAAATAGATCACCTTTTATAAGAAGTAGGCATAGTTGTAGTGAGATGTTGATCCTTTTATAAATGTATGATGAAAATATCAACATATTGAAACGCGCCTTAATCGGTTCAATTGTGCATTTTGCACCTTTCCGTACAATATTTACTATAAAATTGAATTCTCTTGTCGCTTTTATTTAGCGAATCATTACATTTACATCCCTATTCTGTGCACTTGACAAATTCAACATATTTCTTATTTGTAAAAACTTTAAATTTATACATTTCGTATTCTGTGTCTGAAATAAAAAGCTCTTTTCTTTAAAAGTTGTTAAGAAGTCAAATGCTCTTGACAGTGCTCGTTACGAATTAGATATCTTACAGCCCTATTCTCATGCCCTCACAAAAGTCACCAACCTCACTACAGTGATGTTTCTCACTATAGTGAGGGTTACCTTATTCTGGCGAAAATTCAAAAGCTCAAATGCTCACTATTATCACAAATATCTGTGACGTGTGAAAGCAGGCATCATTATACAAAACATCTGTGTTTGTTTTGTTTTACATCAATATTTGACATTTTTTAAAAAATATTTGAGTGTTATAGGAGGAAAATTTTGAAGGGTTTACGAGACAAAAGCGATGCTTTTACTATGCAAGACACAACAATTATAAATACATTTCGATTCCCAAAATCGCTATGTAAAGTACTTATAGGTGAATTGGAGCCGCATGATGTGCAGAAGTCGAGTATATCTTTTGATCTGCTTTTCCTGGCGTGTTTGTATTTTTACGGGCATGGCTCTTACCAAAAATTCGTTGGTAATAGTTACATATATCTCTATGAGCCAGTTCTCTGTGTCTAGAGCTCTGCACTTTATTTCGAAATTAATTATGGATGTTAAGGGCAGTGAAATTTATTTCCCTTCAAGCGCGCAGGATGTTTCAGATACAAAGAAGGGGTAAGATAAATAAATAAAAATAAATATAAATAAATAAACAAATTTTCTCTTAAAGATTTTGCACGAAATTTGGGATCAAGGGCACAATCAGCGCAATCGATTGTACCCATATTGGGAATGTTTCACCCTCAAGCACAGACGCATACATATCTTTATTATCCATTTGTGTTTTTGTTTGTTTATTTTTATTAAAACAGCTGTTTGACAGCAAAAAGCTTTTTACCTCACGTGGTGACTTTTTTAAGCTTTTTTCTTATGAGGTTTGAGCAAGAATAGCCTCACAAAATATGCCTAGAACTAGAGGTTTTTTCAGAATAGGGCTGTTATTCTGCATCTTGTTGTGAAAATGGAAGATATTTTACTTTTGCTATTATTGTTAAACGAAGATGAAAATTGTGAGAATAGGAATCACGCACGGCATTTAAAATGTTTACGTGACGATAGCAATCCATTTTCTTTGAGCGAGAATACCTTTGTGCAAGAAGAAACTTTTATAAAAACGGGACAAGTATTAATAACATATTAATTTAAGCTAATTTATTTGAAATATATTCCAGATATTTTAGAAAATTTGGAATCAAAAGCACCATAGGAGCAATTGACTGCACGCATATTGCTATCAATATAATTTGAATAGAAATCAGCTGTTTCTATTTGCATTAATTTGTTCACCACATGTGTCTGGAAAAGCTTTGCGAAGTGCACAGAATAGGGGTGTACATATATATATATAAAAGAAAGTTGTGTTAGTTACACTATTTACATATAACTCAAAAATAGCTGAACTGATTTGGCTGAAAATTGGTGCGGAGGTAGCTTAGATCCAGGGAGCGTACCTAAGATACTTTTTATCTCTTTATATTAAACGTCAATTCAATTCATAAATACCAAACTTTTATTTCAAATTATTTGCATGTGTACAGAAATGAAAATTTCATTACTTCAAAAAAGAAAGAAATTAGTAAAAAAAACAAGTAAGGAAGGGCTAAGTTCGGGTGTCACCGAACATTTTATACTCTCGCATGATAAAGTGATAATCGAGATTTCTTTATCCGTCATATACATATTTTTTTATTTTGCTGTTAAATTAATTAGATTAGATCAATTTGTGTACTTTGAGTATTGAATTGTATTTTCACTTCCTATTGTATATACATATTATACAGAGAAGGCATCAGATGGAATTCAAAATAGCGTTATATTGGAAGAAGGCGTGGTTGTGAACCGATTTCACCCATGTTTCGTACATGTCATCAAGGTGTTAAGAAAATATTATATACCAAATTTCATTGAAATCGGTATAGTAGTTCCTGAGATATGGTTTTTGGTCCATAAGTGGGCGACGCCACACCCATTTTCAATTTTTAAAAAAAGCCTGGGTGCAGCTTCTTTCTGCCATTTCTTCCGTAAAATTTAGTGTTTCTGACGTTTTTTGTTAGTCGGTTAACGCACTTTTAGTGATTTTCAACATAACCTTTGTATGGGAGGTGAGCGTGGTTATTATCCGATTTCTCCCATTTTTGAACTTTATACGGAAATGCCTGAAGGAAACGACTCTATAAAGTTTGGTTGACATAGTGTGAGGTATTGATCAAAATAAAACACCGTTTATTAACCGAGTATATTTATATTTAATTGAGAATATTAGAATGTTTAATTTAGTATATAATTCAAAGAAGATTAAACGTAAAGTTCCAAAAACCAAAGTTGCGCGTCTTACTTCCTCGCGTTCGCTCTCGATACTCCTCGCAAGCATCCTTCGTCTTGCCACCTGTTGCTCATTTCGTAGGCTTGCCATCTATCGTTGACAGCTCGGCCACTCCTGATTGATCGTCTCTCTTGGACGATTTTTCGCTATCGTCTTCTTCAGTAGTGTTTTCCTCACCATAATCTGGTATCTCGGTTTCATAGTCGTCATCTACAAGACTATGGTTTACCCACGGTTTCATGTTGTCGTTCGTTAATACCCCTGCATAACGCTTCCGCTGCTTAGGCACATCTGGTAGATCTTCTACGACGTAGCGGTCGTTGGGTAAAACCTTCGTTACGATATATGGTCCTTTGTATGATGGTTCAAGCTTATGGGAGGTACCAGTGGGTGGAGGTACGTAGTCAATTACCACCAGATCTCCTTCATTGTCCTTCCTTGGTGTTTGATGCTTCGCATCGAACCTCTGCTTCCATTTAGCCCTTTCTGCGGTTATTCGTTCGGCTGCTAGATTCATTCGGAAGTCTTCGTGTTGAATCTTGTTCTCCTCATCGTCATCTTGCACAACTTGAATCAAGCGGTTTACTGTTACGTCGCGTAGTTTAAAGTTGAAAACTAAACTATTCGGGCTCTGCCTAGTTGTTGCATTGCTTTGAGAGTTTAGACACCATTGAAGTTGCGGTAGTGCCTCGTCCCAATCTTTATCGTTTTTGATGCTGCATTTAAGTGATGCTAAAATGGTCTTATTTACACGCTCGGCCTGGCCGTTGGCACGAGGCGTGCGCACTGCCACTTTAACATGCCGTATCTCGTATCTTTGAATGAAGTTCTGGAACTCCTTTGACGTGAAGGCCGTGCCCCTGTCGGAAACGATATGCCTGGGGCTTCCATATACATTTATATATTCTCGTAGCGTCGTAAGCACTGGTGTCGTTTTCGTGTTGCGTAATGCTCGTAGTATTACATACTTGGTAAAAGCACATACAATTACGAGTATATAATAATTACCTCGTTTGCTTCGTACGAATGGCCCTAGATGGTCTATATGCACGCATCTGAAGGGTATCGGTACAACTTCGCTTACATATAACTGCGCTTCCTTTTTACCGCCTGTAACTTTATTCATACAACATTCTGGACATGCTGCAATATAGGATTTTACATATGATCGCATCCGTGCAAACCAGAAGTCTTTCGATACACGCTCGCATGTCTTGTCCAGTCCGAAGTGACCTGCTTCATTATGATATGCTCTTACTATACGCCATTTGACGCCTCGTGGTACTACTAGTCTTTTGTTTCCGTTGACTTTGCGAAACAATCGTTGATCTTGCAATACGTAGTCATCTTTAATCTGGCATTCGTTTGATGCTGATTTTCCGTTGAGAACTTCGATGATATCTTTGAGTGTTTCGTCTTGTTTTTGCATTGCTGATACCCAGTCGTTGTCTATATCGACCACTCGATATATTGACTCAGCAATTGTTGTCGGTTCTATCGGGGGAAGTGTTGGGCATCTACTTAACCCATCAGCCAGCATATTCTTAGCACCTGCGCGGTGAATGCATTGGAAGTCAAACTCCTGAAGTTTGAGCCACCACCTTGCGATCCGTGGTAACAATGGCGTAGTTGCTTTAGTTACTGCTACAGCGTTGCAGTCGGTGATTACCTTAAAGCTATGCCCAATTAAGTACATACGATATCGCTGCAGAGTTTCAACTATGGCCAGAACTTCTAGCTCGTGGCTGGCATAGTTACGTTCTGCGTCGTTGCACTGCCTGCTAAAGTAAAACACAGGTCGCCACTCATTAGCGTTGTCGTTCTGCATTAGAATACCAGATAACCCAATGGAACTCGCATCCGTGTGTACCTCGTGTGGTTTCGTTGCTTCGTACATTGTCAGCACAGGTTTCGTAATTATAATCGATTTTAATTTCTCAAAAGCATCGTTCTGTTCTTTGTTCCAGATAAACGTTGCATTCTTTTTCAGCAGTGTCGTTAATGGATATGCTATGATGCTATATTCTTTGACAAATTTCCGGAAATAGCCGGTTACTCCCAAAAATTGTCGCACTGATTTTATCGTTGTGGGTTTCGGAAACTCTTCGATCACCTTCGTTTTGTTTTCACCAGGACGTATGCCGTCGGAATTTATGTCATGACCTAAAAACTGCACCTGCTGGGTCAAAAATGTACTCTTCGAGGGTCTAAGCGTCAGACCTGTTGCTTTTACAGCTTCAAGAAATTCTCGAAGTACGTCAATACCTTCGTCAACTGACTTTGTGGCTATGATGACTCTCATCTACGTAGTTGACCACTTTGTCACGTTGTTTAAGCGTTTTAATTAAATTTACCATTACCTCCTGGAAAACCATTGGAGCGTTTACTAGACCGAAAGGCATAACATTATGCTCAAACAGCCCTTCATGCGTCAAAAACGCAGTATACTTTTTCGATTCTTCGTTCATAGGTACTTGATAATAGCCGGAGGTCATGTCCAGCGTCGTAAAATATTTATTGCCAGCTAGACGTGAAAGCTGTTCCTCCACGATTGGCATAACGTAGTTCTTCTTAACCGTGACTTCGTTCAATGCTCGAAAGTCGATGCACATTCGACTCTCACCGTTGGATTTTTTTACTAAAAGCACTGATGCGGCGTGTGGGGAATTGCTTGGACGGATTATATCATTGTCCAGCAGTTCCTTTAAAATTTTTGATAACGTTGGTCGTTGTGAGAACGGAACCTGGTACCGTTTGCCCAAGATAGGATCTGATGTCGTTACATTTATGGTCATTTGTACGTCCTTGCATCTACCAAGTTGACTAATATCTTCTGCAAAACATTGTTTAAAAATTATCAAAAGATTCCTTGTCTTGCCTTTGTCTTCTTCCGTTAAGCAGCTAGATATATTTAAGTCCGCTTTCTCGATTTCTTCTAGCCGTAGCACTCCGTTATCAATCACCATGTGATACCCGTTGTTTTTTAAAACGTCGCGACCTAATAAAATATCGTAGGGCAGCAACTCATCAGCAACAATATACAATGTCGCCTCGCGTTGGACTTTGTCAATAGTCACATTAACGTTGACTTGTTCAGTAACTTGCACCTTTGATCCGCCGAATCCTGTAAAGCATCTTTTAGCTTCCTTCGTCTGCATACCATCTGCCGCAGATGCGCGTATCAGCGAGCATACGCTGCCGGTGTCAATCGGAAAGCCTCCAGTTGCCTTCCTTCAAGCTCCACCATTTTTGTAACCGGAGGGGCTTCGTCGTGTTCGTCGTGGTCGCCAATCTTCGCAACAGATACCTTTTTGTTGCAATTCTTCGCTTCATGACCTATTTTTGTACATATAGTACACCGTTGTTTCCGTTGAGGTTGCGGACACTTGGCTGCAATGTGCCCGTAATCATTACAATTGAAACATTTTATTTGTGTTGGCTTCGCATTTGCTTTCAATTCGGGTTTCGCTGTTTGCTGAGTTAACGCCGTTGGAGTCACCGATACGTTGCTGACTGTCGTTAAATTTTTGAGCGCCACCAATAGTTGACTACACGTCGCAAAATTCATTGTTGCCAATGTTTTAGTTAGTATACTATCGTTGAGTCCACCAATAATATGTGTGTTGATGGAAACATCGTCCACCGTACCCTGTCGACCTATCGTTAACATGGAGTAATAATACTCTAAATAGTCTTCGTTGGGTTTGCGTTTGCGCTTCATAAGCGCCTTATGCGTTTCAGCTGCGTTGTGTGCTGACGGAAAGTCCGCAGTAAATGCGTGCACGAATTGTGACCAGGAACTGAAAACATCTTGTGCGTTCAGCCACTGTTTGGCCATGCCTTTCATTTTGTGCTGAACCGCGATCAAAACCATATCTTCCTTCCAGCCATAGCATTGTTGTAGTTGCTGAGTTCGATTTATGAACTTCATTGCTGACGTTGAACCTTTGAGTGGGTCGAATTCAGGCATTACACCTATCATATCCTGAATTCTCATCTTTGGGCGTGATGCTGTTCGTAGATCATCAGCAGATTCCCAGGTCGCTAAGCTTGAATTTGGCCTAACACCATCGTTGTTGTTTGACGCTTGTTGAATTTCATCGTTCGCTGGTATCGGTTCTGAGTTACGATTCATTGTACCAATAGCTGACGTTAAACTTGCCATCGCCTCTCTCAAGCTATTCAGTTGCACTCGTACATCATCTGTGGATACCCCACCATCGTCTTCAAGCTCCATCGGATCTACCTCATCAGCACCCAAAACTTCTTGCAGTTTGGCTACTTTAACTATTTTGGTACCCGTCGTTGGTAAATCGTTAGCCCTTAGTAGTGCATTCAGTTGAATGACCTTTAGCGTATTTAACTTTATCATGTTTGTAAAAGAAATATTTTATTAGTAGCAAACCAATATTCCTAAAACAATTTATTTCACCGTCCTTTTATGTAGAGCCTGCACTGTGATTTGTTTGCCTTTCTTTCGTTGTTTTACTCTTGCTGTTCGCTGCTTGGTATTGCTTCAAATTCGTGTTGCCAATTCCAATTGGAAGTTCTGCTTGCACACGAACCAACTAGCGTGTGTATGCGTTTTAAAATTTAAACGTTCACTCGTAGACGCAGAGAAGTTTAATTAGCGTGGTTTCGTATCTGCTCAGTCGCGACTGTTGTATGCAGCGCAGTCAGCTCCGTTTGTTGCACGCTTGCGCCTTCGTTGAATTGCCTTCTTTCTTTGCGTATCTATACAAACACGCTGTACGTTGAAACTCAGGTTGTTAATGCTTCACTGTTCCACTGTTATGCCGCAATACTTGGCTGCCGTGTTGAAACTCTTCTTTGCAGAGGCAAACGCGGCGTTTTTCCCAATACGTGCTCGTTTTGCGCTGTCCCTTTCCTTGGAGATTCTCGTCGTTTGTGTACTACACTCGTACACCGCTTTTATTGTTTCTGCTTTGCAATTCGTTGTAATTGCTCGGCGTATCTTTCCTAATAAGACGTTGGCGTTTCGCTGTGGCTTCGTTTTGCAGCACTTCACTTGGCTGCGCCGTTGAGAATCTTCTCTTCAAATGACGATGCGCCATCTTGCTATTACGTGCACGTTTGCGCTGCCGTTGATCGTTGAAGATTCTCGTCGTCCGTGTACTATACTTTGTACACCCTTGCCACTGCGTCGACGTTTTATGTCGTTGTAGGCGTATGAATAAATAAATCCCACTTCTGAGATGTGAGGTATTGATCATAATAAAACATCGTTTATTAACCGAGTATATTTATATTTAATTGAGAATATTAGAATGTTTAATTTAGTATATAATTCAAGAATATTAAACGTAAAGCTCCAAAAACCAAAGTTGCGCGTCTTACTTCCTCGCGTTCGCTCTCGATACTCCCTCGCAAGCATCCCTCGTCTTGCCACCTGTTGCTCATTTAATAGGCTTGCCATCTATCGTTGACAATAGCTATAGTAGTTTTCGAGATATACACTCAGTCCTTTTTTTACGCGATCTCTTTTTACGCTGTTTCACTTTAACGCGGTTATTTTTGCAGCGTAAATTCCTTTTTTTACGCGAATTTCTCACTTTAACGCGATTGCTTTCTTTCGTTTTTTGCTTGGTCTTAAACTTGCAGCAGAATTGGAAAATTATTTTGTAGCAAATGATGCTGATGCCGAACGTACACGAATTTTTCAAAAAGAATTGAGGCTCTGTATGTTAAGATATAAAGAACTACATCAGAATTTATTGGGTCCAAAAAGAAGCATTCAAACCAAATTAACTGAATTTATGGTGCAAACTCAGTCGGAGATGCTAAGTCAATCAGAACATCAATCCATAGTTCTTACTATTTATTCTGATACAAATTCTAGTGATGTCAGCGCCGGCCATCAAAATAAGCGGCTAAGAATAATTTCCACTATGGATAATGACAGTGATTAAACAGCATTCAACGGTTTTTTCAATAAATGTACCTATTTTCTATTTTCTTCTCTTTTATATATGGTTTTTGTTTTGTATTTTTTATTTTGTTATGAATGAATAAATCATAAGTCTGAAATTTGAAACTTATTGTATTGTTTTTGAATATTTTTTTGCGCGTATAATTTGTTATACGCGATATTTTTTATATTCGGAACCAATTCGTCAGTTAATATTGGAAAACTAACCATTTTTACGCGATTTTTTTTACGCGATTAGTGGCAGAACCAAAAATCGCGTAAAAAAAGGACTGAGTGTACTCTCCTTAGCAACTTTGTAGCGAGAGTATAATAACAACACAGTGCCAATGCGGGAGAACACTAATTTTCGTATGCAAGCATACTTAGTAACTACATTACATATGTGGGTTATAATGATTATTGCTCTGAACAGTGTTGATAAAAAATGTCTATTATATAGTAATTTGAGATATACAGAAATATTTTCGAAACAGTGCAATATTTAAACGGAAAGGATGAAGTATATGCGTACAATTTCAAAGTGATCCTTCTCAAAAATAGATAATACAAGTGCAAGGTACTTGGAATAGCAGAATAGAACTTCAACCATGTACGCAGTGTGCTGGATCAGTAATCAGTCGATGAATATTATACCACGTGCTTCCTAAAGGACTCATGCCATAACCTTGCCAGTCGACTTTTTCGTCTTTCCACGCTGGAAGACCGGTTCATCACAGGCTTACTGTCGTTTGGACCCCAGTGTGAAATGATGGAGTCATGTTACTATTGTCACACACCGACGCAAAAATTCGGTTTCTTACTCTAAAGTGTACTCAAACACTTCTCAGAATCAGCAATTCGTAGTTTTTGTTGCATTATCAACTTGTATGGCACCCACTTTGCACAAAGCTTTCGCCTCTTTAGGTCGTCCACAGCCTTCATTGTCTTCGGGGCTAATTTCGCCCCTTTTCAACTTAGCAAATCTCTTTACAAAGATTGATTTCCTTGGTGCGAAGCCCAAATTCAAAAGTATTTTTTCCCCAAAAAGCAACGCTTTATTGATACGCAAAATGCTTTGTGATCCATTTTATGTAAACTTAAACAAGTTGCTTGACCCAACTAATAGTTCCTCAGTTTCTAAATTTGTATACATATCTTTTTAAAAAGGTTGACTAGAATCATATAAATGGTATTAATAGAACCATCTACAAGTATGTATTAGCCACAGCAAAGCGTGGACGGGTCTTCTAGTTAAATATGAATCATATACATTTTTTTTTTACTAATATATAATAATTAGCGCTAAAAGTACAATGGAAAGTATAGTTTATACATTACAGTAAACAATTGCATTAAAATTAGAATAATAAAAAAAATAAAAATACTGTCAATATGGAATGCGGTTTCATTCATGGATTCACTAGATTCAGCCTGCGAAGCATACATATATGTATGTAGTTAAATAGTTTCTGTAGGTTGCTATATAACTTATGTGCCATTCCTCAATCATAGCATGTTTGTGCTGATTAATGGTTTCACAATGCGTAGAATGTGAATAAAATCGCATGGCTCGGCAAATCAATGTATAGTATTTATTTTGCTTGTAACAGGTCTGTCTTTGATGTCGTAAGTCCCTACAAATCTTATGATGACCATCTGGTCTATCCAAATTGAACTATTTCTCATCATTAAAAATTACATTTTCAAATTCTTCATCCCTAAATGTATATTTTTCGTAGAATACAATACGGGCATTTTTGTGTCGTTGGAAACTCTAGATAAATATCGTACCCGTTGCCTTATAACACTGTGTACTAATTCTGCCATAATTTGCTACTCACGTTGTTATACGCCGCTAAAGGTTGGTACGCAGCTCTCAAGTAATTGCTCAAGAAAAAAAAATATTATATCTCAAGTAATTTTGACAGCTGGTTACGCTTTGTGAATGATCTACATTAGAAGAGCAAGAGAGAATAAACAAAGAAAACAAACTTTGTGCGTAATATGTATGTGTGTATGTGTATGGTAACATAAATATTTTCATTGAGATTTAAGAAATGTTGTTGATGATTGGTGGGTTTTATACAACATTTCAAAATAGAATATACTTCATAATAATGATTTCAACCAATTAAGGATGAATTTGACGATTACTTCGAATTTCCTTCAAGAAACAATTGTTGATTTGATGTTTCTTCGCAAAATCAGGTTTGCCATATTCACATTTTACTGAAAAAAAGTATCAAAAATTAGTACTAGATTTCTTGAGAGCTGCGTACTAGCACAAGTAAATTTATCGCAGGAAAGTTTCTTGACCGTTTCTTAAGCGTTTTTTTATATGAAGTTTTTACGTTTCTTGAGAGCTGCGTACTAAGATTAACAGTTGAACACATCATACAAATCATTTAAATTTATCAACTTATTATACCCTATTCAGGATATACATAAATATATATTAATTAAACATAGGGGGAAACACTTATATCGTCACATTACAAAGTCGAAAGTTTGTAAGTGTACAATTTTTTTACTTTTTTAAGAATAAACGGCAGTGGAGTTTTTAATACATTGTATAATTGCTTGGACTCCGATCCTCTGGTTGTCGTTTTGCACCTTAAAGGATTTCAAGAGAATAAAATGTGCGGTTGCACCCGAACTTAGCGCTTCCTTACTTGTTTTGTATTCTACTTATTTAGTATAGTTATTGTTTAATACCTGAGATAGACATGTAGTAACAATACCATGTATATACAAATACCACATGTGTGTCACCAAATATCAGCAAAATACCATATGAGCAATGTAGTATTTTGCTGGTAACAATACTACGATGTTTCATTGTGGTATTTGTATAAACACAGCTAAAAAAAGGTAAAAAACTTTGCTAAAAGCTTTTACACAAAAGCTCTTCGAAATATTCTGTCAAAATGACTTAAAAAATTAATTAATGAAATGGAAAACAAAAAATTTTTCAAAATTTTTTTTTCCGGAAAAGCAGGGAATGCCTCATTTTATGTGAGGACTTCAGAGAAAAATTAACTAAATCGCTTTTTTGCGATGAAAATAGATTAACTTTACAGTATTTTAAATAATTGCACTTTTTTTTGAATAACACAACTACATATTTATTGTTTACAATTTTTTTGAAATATTTAATGCCTATGAAACAAAGCTAGTATTTGAGTTTACTACATTGCCACGTGTGTCACCAACGTAGTAAACAGAATACCATGATATATTTACTACGGTATTGTTACTACATGTCTGTCTCGGGTATAATGTACATTGTTATACATACTCCAGTCAAAAATGTAATATTTTTTATAATTAAAAGTTCTAAATACGTAACAACAAAATTATATTCAAATATTTTTTTTTTTTAATTAAAATATTTTGCCTAGCACAAACCATATTTTCGATTTGGCTATGAATGAAAATGCTCCACATACCTTCCGAGGCTTCTTAAATCCCTCCTACATTTATGGTGATACCGACCCGTACGAAACCAGTGTACTGTTCATCAAGAATAATTTTATTTTATTATACTCTTGCAACCAGTTGCTACAATATTATAGTTTTTTTCTCCTAATAGTTGTACGTATCACCTAAAACTAAGCGAGATAGATATGGGGTTATATATATCTACATTAGGGTGATTCAAAAAATTTTTTTTATTTTTTTTTCAATTGGTACTCGCAAAAGTAGGTTCCTAGACACCTCTAAGAAAGCCTCTCCAAATATGAGTTTTTAATTGTAACGGGAAGGTCCTCCGCCTAACGGTTTTCTATTTTTTCTTATTATCAGATAGAAAAATTTATATCTCGCTTCCAACTACTTGAAAAAATATCTTGTTAATTAGGTTTTGTAGGAAATTGAATGCTCTAAAATATGGTCTCTTATGATTTTTTCGTAAACCCAACCGTTTAAAAGATATTAACGGTTGAAATTTGACTATTTTGGGAAAATTTTTTTATTTCTTATGAATTTTATAACTCAATGAAAAAAAAATATAATGAATAGATTTTTGGAGAGGCTTTCTTAGAGGTGTCTAGGAACCCATTTTTCAGGGTACCAAACGAAAAAAAAAAAAAAAATTTTTTGAATCACCCTAATATGCATTGATGTTTGACGATGAATATCTCGTAAACGCTTAACTTAATCGAAATATCATAGTAGACCATTTTTATGGAGCAGTAAATTTCCTACAAAACTATGTGTTTCATCATTCATCTTAATTTTTTTTCATTGAGTTATAAAATTAATAAGAAATAAAGAATTTTTCCAAAATAGTCAAATTTCAACCGTTAATATCTTTTAAACGGTTGGGTTTACGAAAAAATCATAAAAGACTATATTTTAGAGCATTCAATTTCCTACAAAACCTAATTAACAAGATATTTTTTCAAGTAGTTGGAAGCGAGATATAAATTTTTCTATCTGATAATAAGAAAAAATAGAAAACCGTTAGGCGGAGGACCTTGCCGTTACAATTAAAAACTCATATTTGGAGAGGCTTTCTTAGAGGTGTCTAGGAACCTATTTTTGCGAGTACTAATTGAAAAAAAAATAAAATTTTTTTTTTGAATCACCCTAATATACATATATATGTAAATGATCAGGAGGGCAAGAAAAGTTGAAATCCGGTTGACTGTATGACTTGAGTAAATCAATGAAACTTGGTGTGCGAGTTCCCTAGTATAAAAATTTTGAGTTCGTAGATGGACTTAATCGGAACATTACTATCTTAACTAAATTAAGATATAAAACTGTAATTTGGTATAGAGGATCGCAGTAGTAAGGGAAACTTGTGAAAAAAAAAATTTGAAAAAGTGGGTGTGGCCGGAAATAGACAATCAATAGGGCAAATATCTTGAAAACATGTGATCCGAAGATGAAACCACCACTGTTCGATTTTCGAGGTATGGTGCACTCCAAATTCCTTCCAACCGGCCAAACTTTCAACAAGGAGTACTATTTGAGTATTATTCATTGCGAAGCAATTTGAAAAAAGAGGCCGAAATTATGGGCCAACAACTCTTGGTTTTTGCAAACGGTAATGCAATGTCGCAAGCATTGATTCTTCGTAAGTTTTTCGCCAAATTTTCAAACAATATCCGGTCGCAACCACAGTATTCGCCTGATTCAGCTCCGTGCGAGTTCAGTCTATTCAGCAAACTCAAACGATCCGTTTTAAGTCAATTGAAGGTATTAAACGTGAATTTTGAGGGGAACGACATAAATTGAAGAATGAATAAAGAATTTTAAAATTATAAACAAAATTTTATTATTTTTTGTTCATAGTAGTATGATGGGTTCAACATTTGTTAGTTAAATATTTTATGTACATAAAAGAAAAATGCACACATTTGTATATGTACTTGTAAATATCCAAAGTTCTTTGTTTAATAGTCTACAATATTTCTAAGGATATGTAGTGTTAGTTAGATGGGGCCACTCGGTCTTTTTTGTTTCCTTGCCTGAAAAGGCCAATGAAAGGCAAGCATTTTGAGACGACAGAGGAGCATACACCTCGGCTCTTATTTTTGATAAAAGCTGGCGGTCAAAGTGTTTTGTAACTCACTCCGTGTATTCAAATTTTGCAAAAGTAAACAATCAAAAATAATAAGATAAAAACAAACAATCGAATAAAATTCAGTGCACACAAATTGTTAATAATAATATAAATAAATAGTGCATAAAACAAATAGACAAAAAAATGATAATGCGTGCTTCGCAGCTTCACCAGCAAGGTCGTAGGCATTCCTTAAATGCCTACTTCAGCTTTGTTGAGCCGACAAAAACAACGCCTGGCAAAAAAAATGTAACGGTGATGAAGCGAACGAAGCAATGTTCGCAGTCAGCAGAAGCAGAGTACACAGCAATCTGGCAACAACAAATCCACTGACAGCAGCCACTATGCAGGTACCAGCAAGCACAGCGAAGGAAAACAAAATGCAAGGTGAGAATGTACCAAGCAAAAAAGGCCATCAGTTCAGACTGGTATTGATCACTACATTAATGTGAAAAGGAAATCAAATCCTATTAAATCAGCGGTCAATACCAAAAAATTTCTACCAGGTACGCCAAATGGCAAAAAGTTAGAAATTCTTGATGGCAAGAGATTTGCCTTACTGAGCAAAAAGCCTAACGAAGATGTAAAGGGTACCATCACAGTCGTGAATGCCAAACTCCCTCCAATCTATTTGCGTGAGCGTAGCTCAAATGCGCTGGTTTCCAAAGTAAGCAATATAATAGGCAAAAGTAGTTTTCACATTGTGCCCTTGAAAAAAGGTAACATAGATGAAACAAAAATTCAAACTTACAACGAAAAAAGTTTCATGGTTGTCGTAAAATTTGTATCAAATAATAACAAGAATTACTACTCTTGTCAACTGAAGAGCTCAAAAGGCCTAGTTGTTGTCATAAAAGGTATAGAGTCTTCGGTAGACTCTAACAATGTTAAACAAGCACTGGATGAAGGTGGTTTTAGCAATTAATCAATAGTAAATATTTTTAATAGGAACAAAGTCCCACCATCAATGATCAAAATAGAATTGATGCCAAATTCTAACCAACTAAAGAAAAATGAAATACACCCAATTTACAATTTAAAATTTCTGCTCCATCGCAAAGTCACCGTTGAGGAACCACACTATGATTTTGAACCTAACCCAATGTATGACACAATAACACGTGACCACGTGAGGAAGAATTCAACACTGAAATGTATATAAAGAAGCTGCGTCCAAATTCAAGCAAGCAAAATTCCCTTTGAAAAGCTCAAAAGTCCTTGAAGCCACCAACTGACTCCAACATGCCTATAAGAGACATGGGTGGAAATTGGACTCGAAGTGACGAAGAAAAGGCTAATCGTTTTGCAAATCACCTAGCTAACGTATTTCAACCTAATTGCCCAAAGAACAATTTTGAGCCCAACACAGTTAACACGTCACTCGAGTCTTTTAAGACTTCACCTACTGAAATTATTAGAATAATAGAAGAACTTAAACCAAAAAAGTCACCAGGACATGATAATATTACCCCAAAAATGCTAATTGAGTTACCAAATATTGCTGTAGAAGTGCTCTCTTTGCTCTTCAGTGCAATTCTTAATCTCGGATACTATCCTAATTCATGGCAAAAGTCGCAGATTATCTTGATAGATAAACCTGGGAAATACTTAACACAGCCGTAATAACAACGCACCAATTCGGGTTTCGTGAAAAACATAGCACGATATAGTAAGTAAATAGAATTACTAACGAAATAAGAAAAACATTTGAGCACAGAGAGTACTGTTCAGCTATATTTCTAGACGTGGCTCAGGCGTTTGATAAGGTGTGGCATGAGAGCCTTTTATATAAGATTAAAAATATACTACCTTTAGAATTGTATAAAACATTGGATAGACAATTTATGGTAAAAGTGGGAGATTTCATATCTGATAGAAAGTATCTTTGGCACTACGGTTGGTAAATTCAGCCTCCACGATGAAACATCCCCAAATGGGTTGAGGCTGTTCGAATTCGCCGGGTCCCGAAATATGATTATCTGTAGAACTAGATTCCATCATAAGAAAATTTATTAAGCCACCTGGCTATCTCCGGATCGAAAAACCAAAAACCAGATCGATCATGTTGTAATAGACGTATTAGATGTGGTACGCTCCGAGGTCCTAACATCGACTCGGACCACTATCTTGTTGCAGCCATGATTCGCACCCGCCTCTGTGCAGAAAGGAATGCACGTCAACAAACACAAGGAAGGCTTGACGTCGAGAAGCTGCTATCACAACAGACAGCCGAACGATTTTCTACTCGGCTTGCACTCCTGCTCTCTGAGAGCACTCGTCAACAACTCAGTATAAAGGAACTGTGGGACGGCATTTTAAACTCCTTACGTACGGCTACAACCGAAACCATTGGTTTTCGGAAAATGCAAAAGAACAGCTGGTCGTCCTTCGAATGTTGGATTCTGAGCAAAATTTGGCCGTCAGTCAATTTGTGCGGAACACACCGTGCACACACTATTCGTAAGCCCAAATGTTCGGTCAAAATGCGATAAATCGATATTTTGGAGATGTTCAATTCTATTTACATGAATTTCAATGATGATTTCGCTTGGTTTTTGATGAATTCATGCACAGATTCGATGGAATTTCCGATGATCACGGATTTTGATTGACCCACATGTTGATAGTCATTTATGTCCTCACGACCACTTTGGAAATGTTGAAACCACTCGTCCAATCGGATAGGCAATCATCGCCATAAACTTGTTTCATCAATTGAAACGTTTCGGTAAAAGTTTTACCACTCTTAAAACAAAATTTAAGGTTGGCTCTTTGTTCGAAGTTCATTTTCGCGCCGATAACACAAACATACTGACACTTAAAACGCAATAAAAGAGAACGTGTATTATAGAGAAGGTCCATGGTGTGCCGATTGTCGAAACGTTCCTCTTTTTGGAGGGGCAGTCGTTTCTATTAGAGGATTTCACCATAAAAATTTATTAGCGGATTTCACCAAAATTTAACATAAAGGGGTCGAAAAAAGCAGAATTGAGCATTTTCATGCTTTATGTAAGCAAATTTGAAAGAATCATTCGCATAATGATTGTAAATTTGTCCACACACAACTTTGTTTGTAAATATGTATATAGTATACATACAGTGACCATAATTTCAAATCGAAAAAACAGAACATTTTTTAAGAACAAATTTATTTAATTCAACTAACAAAAATTAACATAAAAAACATAAATCAGTCTCCTTTATATATATATATATATGTATTAAAAAACTTATTTTTAAATTAATTATTACATAAAAGTATAAATATGCATTGAATGCAAACTAATTGTACTTTTCAGAGGAATACATTTTTGTAATCAAATTTTCTTCGTTTTGTAAGAAATTTTTAAACTATATGCAGTTTATTTCATAATTGCACTTAGTAACTAAAATTGACTTCACAGTCTCAATTTTCATTTGCGATTTTTCGTTTGTCCATATATTATTTAAAATGGAAAATACCCTTTCTGTTGGAGCATTTGAGCCCGGTAAACATAAATTAAATTCGACTATTTTACATATATTTTGATAAGGTACATATTGTTTTTTTAAATGTTGAAAATTTTCAATCCATTTTTGGTCAACTGGCTTTTTATTTTCCTCCCATTGAATAAGTTTATCTGGAGTTACATAACTTTTAACGCAGGTGAATTCATCAAACAATTCACTGTCATTAATATTACTGTTGCTTCTCTTTTCCATAATATACACTATATTTTTTTCAACCTCATCCCAAGATGGCACTGTGCGCAGAAGAATCCATTCCATTTCCTCAACCTCTTTAAATGCATGATCCCACTGGTTTATATAATCAACACAATTATTATAAAAGTTTTTAACGTGATCTTTAATTTCTCTTAAGTTTCCAGTTCCTACTTTTTCAAACTCTGACATGGTTCTTCATCAGGAGAGGTACAAAAATTGCATCTCTGCGTTCCGTGATTTGTAATTTAAGTTCCTTCATTAGTAAAGCAACTTCTATCATGCAAATATTCTGCGATTCAATCTGCATAATGTAATTATGAAAAAGAGATGCTTGACAATGAGTAAAGAAAAGCCACATTTCTAAGCCATCTTGTTTTACTAAAGCCTAGCATTTTTTTATATTCGACATCAACATTTTCACAAATTTCTTTTAAATACTGTACTATAACCGTATATATATAAAACTAAGAATATATTTTAACGACAATGACTTCAACATCCACCGGAAGACACTCTATTGAACTTTGTATGCAATTATTAACAATGTGAGCAGCACAGTTTACGCCAATAAGGGTGCTGCCAGTGGATACTGCCAATTTATGGAAAAGATTATTTTTCTCGCGTCTTGCAGCTCCTCCAAAGTTACAATTAGTGTTATCTGCACAAAGAGCAAGTAAATTTTCACTTAATGCAAACTTTTTCATCAGATCAAAAATATAATTTGTGAGTATATCTGACGATTCACCACAGAGATCATTTACTTCCAATATTTTTAATTGCACACCCTTCTCAGGCAGAAAATATCGAACAAGAACAGGACACACTTTCATACTTTCGTGATTTGAGCAGTCGGAAAAAACAGCAATAAAATTGATAGCATTAAAATCAGCTTTCACTAGTTCCAATGGAGTGGTGCTAATACATTACAAACAATAGTTTCAATCTTGGTACGAGCTGATGAATAATTTTCATCAAAACATCTTTTAATGATTTTCGATGTGCAGTCATTGGAACGAAATGAAAAATTATGCTGCACATTGTGATATGCCCAGGTGCCTTCATTTACGCTGCTTTTTCTTCGCTGATCGTCTATTGTACGTGTCCTTACAAAGCTCATCACGGTTTTGCTGCTAGAAGCTGCAATATCGGCTTTTCGATGTTTCTGAGATTGTAAATGGCGCAGCACATCCTGTTTACCAGCATTGGCAATAGAGAAAACTGCAGAACATTTTGTACATTTCACTCTACCGCTGTTAATTTCCTTAATGAAGGTGTATTCTTCTTGTAGTTGTTTATTAAAAGCGCATTTTCTGCGAGAAGGAGGCATTTTGTAAAGCTAAAACAAAAGAATTCTTCCCACTTTAAGTTTTTAACACTACCGGCAATAAAACTTACCTAGTCTTTTGTCAATAGAACATTACAGAAAGCAAAATAATTCAAACCCTGTTCACGATAAGGTGGTTATCGGGTTATGTGGTTATGTGATTAAGTAAACAACAACAAAATGCGGTATGACAAAATAACCAACTTTGACCAACCTAGACCCTTGTTTACAGATTATGTGGTTGTTTGCTTATTTCCAGTGTTAGAAAGTCGTTGGAATTTTACTAAATGGCAGCACAAAAAATAAATAAAACTAAGCGAATGGCATTTCCATCTAGATTTTCTTATTGGAAAATCTGCTATTAACAGCTGTTTTTTGTTTACAATCAGCAAATTAAAACCGAAATAAAAAGCATCGAAAAGCATCAATAATCATCAAAAATTATCAAAAGTCATCAAAGTAAGTAAGAATCACAATAAAGTCCATTTCCTGAATAGCAGAACTTATTTTAAATTCGATTGTTTTGCTTTTTAAACTTTGTTTAGGCATTTCATAAGTAGGAATTTCATTGAACTAGAATTGTAAACAATGAACAGCTGCTTGTGTAAAAATAAGCAAACAACCATACATAGGATGTTCACGGAGCACAGAGGTTATTTTTAACTTAATAATCACATAACCCGATAACCACCTTACCGTGAACAGCCTAATTGATAATACCTTAATCATTAAAGGGATGTCCAGTAGTAGAAACTTTTTAAGCTGCTTGGTGCTAAATTTCAGAACTAAAAACAGTACGTTCGGAAAAAACAGAACATTTTTGCCATTTTCACAAAAAAAAAACCGCAGAACAAGTGCTTCAAAATCAGTACAGTACTGCGAAAATCAGTACGGATGGTCACCGTAAGTATACACCCATTGTTTCATACAAAATCTCCGTTGTCACGGACAACCAATGGCCGAACTTCACGATTTGTCAAAAAGTCAATGTGTCGAAGGACTGACGCGACGACAAAGCGCCACAACATTGTGTTGTTGGTAGAAAATCCAAGCAAAATAAACGAATCGTCGCGGATGTCACCGCTTTTCTTGCCCCTGTAATAGCTTCACCTACAAACAAGAGTAAATATGTATGTATATGTGTGAGCTTGTATCGGGTGATTTTTTTGAGGTTAGGATTTTCATGCATTAGTATTTGACAGATCACGTGGGATTTCAGACATGGTGTCAAAGAGAAAGATGCTCAGTATGCTTTGACATTTCATCATGAATAGACTTACTAACGAGCAACGCTTGCAAATCATTGAATTTTATTACCAAAATCAGTGTTCGGTTCGAAATGTGTTTCGCGCTTTACGTCCGACAAATTTTGTTCAGCGATGAGGCTCATTTCTGGTTGAATGGCTACGTAAATAAGCAAAATTGCCGCATTTGGGGTGAAGAGCAACCAGAAGCCGTTCAAGAACTGCCCATGCATCCCGAAAAATGCACTGTTTGGTGTGGTTTGTACGCTGGTGGAATCATTGACCGTATTTTTTCAAAGATGCTGTTGGACGCAACGTTACGGTGAATGGCGATCGCTATCGTTCGATGCTAACAAACTTTTGTTGCCAAAAATGGAAGAACTGAACTTGGTTGACATGTGGTTTCAACAAGATGGCGCTACATGCCACACAGCTCGCGATTCTATGGCCATTTTGAGGGAAAACTTCGGAGAACAATTCATCTCAAGAAATGGACCCGTAAGTTGGCCACCAAGATCATGATATATATTTCGACGTAGATTTTTGCGAGTCACGTAAAAATATTTCAGTATTGCAAAATTTTTTTTTACATTCCTTGACTAATCCAGTCAATCCCAGTTATGTGCCACAATCAAAAATACAGATTTTTGTGGTTTGTTAAAAAAAATGTAATATGCCGCATAACAGAGTGCGGATATTTAAGAGAGTCGTACTTAAAACAATAATTTCTATGTATTTATAAGTATGTACAAAGCTTGAGATGCAGCAAGTATAAGCGGTTAAGAGAGATGATTTTCACTTAAGCGGAGTACTAATTAGCCGGGATTGACTGTACCAAAAATCAAAGGAATATTGAATATTTTCTTTGAAACATTTCTTGACTTGAAAATCGACAAATAAACTATGTTGACAATTTTATTCTAATATATTTGAATATACTGTTTTTGCAGAAGAATGTTTGTAGTTTTTGAGGGCGACATATTTACATGTGTACGGCATATAAGTATGTATGTTGTGTATGCATTGTTTGAATGGGAACCCTGACACGGCTAACCATTTTTCTCAAATATTTCAATACAACTACACATTTTTTCTCTATGCACTAACACCAACGCACATTTTCGGGTTATTTTTTCTTTAGCTAAATGCGATGAAAAAAAGTTTCTTTCATTTCTTGATTTATTTGAATGAGTGCGAAGGAGAAAACATAATTGTCAATAGTGCCAAAAGAAAATCACAAAAGGGGTAATAAAAAAACGATTGAAAAACGCGTGTCCAGTGGCGTAGCTACAACTTCGGGCGCCCGGGGCCAAGGATGTTCTGCCGCCCCCCTTTATCTACCTCCCTACAAGTTTCATGAGGTGGTTCGTGAATTTTTACAAAATATCTTCGATATTAAGTATATAAAATTTAGGAACTAGAAGCCACGAAAATTCTGAAGTTCCAAAATTCTCACAATACGGTTTTTGAGGAAACTGATAGTAAATTTACAAGACATCTCATTAAAAGCCATAGAAAAAACCCATTTTCGCCCTATATCTTGTACACTTTTGACACAATTTGCAAGAATTTTTTCCCGAATTGGAGTTTTTATATACCATTTTTGACAATTTGGAGAAATAAAAGTATTTGTTACATTCAAAGCATAGGGTAACTGTGAGAGTGACACGTCGCTAGACCAAGCTAGAAAAGTGCATCCTTAAGTTCTATCACTATTTTCAAGAAAGATATTAGCCAAAAAATAAGAGACAAATTCAAAGACTGAAGAGTATTCGAGTAAAAATTAATATTTTTCATTGTTATTCAGATTATTACATTGTGAGTGTGCAACTCTTTATCTTTTATAATAAATTTTGTATAAAAATGTGTTGAATTATTTTTCTGAATATTAAAAAACAGCGTAGATCGTTTTGCCGCCCCCAAGACGTTGCCCCGGGGCGACGGCCCCCTTTGTTATCATTTTATACAATTAATCTTTCTTTTTCTTTTAGATATTACAAATTCAATGTAATTATTATTTATTTTCAGGCATTAATAACCTTTATTCTGTTTCAATCTTTTTTCAGATATTTATTATTTTTTTAAATTAAATATATTTTTATTTATATAAATTGTAATACATTTTTTGTAAATATGTAAAAAATAAAAAAAAATAAAAATTTTTAAAATTAAAAAGTTTTGTTTGAAATTTTAAAAGTAGAAATCAAAAAATGCAACCCTCCAGCAGCTGTTTAAAAGGAGAAAATGCAACCCTGCATCAGCCGTCGATTGCGGATATTAGAGCAGAACAGATATACTTTTTTATATGACACTGCTGAATGAACGCAACAGAGATGTATGATCACATGTATACGTGTGTGAGGGAAAAAGTGGTTAGAATCTTCACGCGACCTATGGCAATCTAACCACTTTTTTCACTACTTTACTACCTACTGTTTCACTGGTTTTTTAACCGCTCGTATTATAATATTTGTGTGAGAATGTCATACATATGTGTGTATGTACACATAGAGCAGCGCGCGCATAATATCAAATAATATTTATCTTTTCTTTCAGATGTTATTATTATATTTATTTAATTAATCTTTGCTTTCAGAGTAAATTCTATTTGTATTTAATATATTTTATTTTTTCAGATAATATTAATAATTTCCTTCAGATATTACTATCATTTAATACAATTAATCTTTATTTTTCTTTTAGATATTACAAACTCAATGTTATTATTATTTATTTTCAGGTATTAATAACCTTTATTTTGTTTCAAATTTTTTTCAGATATTTATTATTTTTTTTTTAATTAAATATATTTTTAGTTGTATAAATTATAATAAATTTTATGTAAATACGTAAAAAATAAATTAGAATAAAAATTTTAAAAATTAAAAAGTTTAGTTTGAAATTTTGAAAGTAGAAATCAAAAAATGCAACCCTGCATCAGATGTTTAAAAAGAGAAAATCCAACCCTGCATTAGCCGTCGATTCTGGATATTAGAGCAGAACAGATATACTTTTTTATATGACACTGCTGAATGAACGCAACAGAGATGTATGATCACATGTATACGTGTGTGAGGGAAAAAGTGGTTAGAATCTTCACGCGACCTATGGCAATCTAACCACTTTTTTCACTACTTTACTACCTACTGTTTCACTGGTTTTTTAACCGCTCGTGGCTGTCAGACACACATATTTACATGTTCACGAATATATTATAATATTTGTGTGAGAATGTCATACATATGTGTGTATGTACATATAGAGCAGCGCGCGCATATTATATTATTGATAAATGATAATATCTTGATTTGAAATTGATTTGTACTTATGTAAATACAGGATAGATGCGTATGAAAGTTTTAAATGTAAAAACATGTGATTTACATATACTATTATTGTAATATATGTATTAAGTTTTTATAGTGCATAGTATATAATATATATATGTATGTAGTAATGCGTTTGCAGGTACGTACTAGTTGCATGCCAGTTGATGTAGAAAAGGGAAGATTTATTGACATATCAAAACTACGTACAATAGAATAGAATAAAAGATAAACAAAATGTCAAAACGCATGGTTGCATTGAGAATTAAAAATTAATTATTATTTATGGTGTTGCCATAGTACCCTCCTCCTAGAGAGTCGTAGGTGGTGTGATGAAAACTGGCTTTAGACGATCGATGGAAACTTTAACTTTATTCTGCTTTATTTCCACTTCGAAATACTCAGGTGAGCGGCTCAAAACTTTGTAGGGTTCCGTATAAGGTGCTGATAATGACGGTCTGACTGAATCATCGCCGATGAAGACATGATATCAAGACTTGAGATCGCCATTAACGAAAACTTTTTGGTTAGTGTGCCAGACTGTACGGCGAAGCTCCACTAAGATTTCTGTTTGGCTCTGGTTACTGGGTTGTTCGATGAAAAGGTCTGAAGGTAATCGCAATGATGTTCTATATACCAATTCAGAAGGAGTGGACCCGATGTCATTTTTATATGTTGAACGCCGTCCAAGTAGTAAAAGAGGTAAATAGGTGGTCCACTGATCCACTTTATGACATACAATGACAGACTTTAATGTGCGATGCCATCGTTCTATTAGTCCATTAAATTGTAGATGATACGGCATTGTTTTTAAATTGGTTACTCCCAAATAGTTTAGAAGTTGTTTAAATATGGCGCTTTCGAATTGACGACCGAGATCAGACGTTATGTCGATGGGTACTAGAAAAGGGAAATCCAGCCGGTTAGCAAAGCCTTTGCTACCACTGGAGCTGTCATATTGGTAATCGGAATGGCATCTGGCCATCGCGTAAATCGATCGATTATGGTTAAGCAATATCGGTTGCCATCCGATATTGGAAACGGACCGACAATATCAATATGCAAATGTCCGAATCGGCTACTGGGATTTATTCTGCGTTGGAATAAACTTTTGTTGTGTCGAATGACTTTAGACCATTGGCACTGTATGCAACATCTAGCAAAGGATCTACTATCTTTCGCAATGCCTGGCCAAACGAATCTGTCGACCATCATCTTGACAGTAGCGCGCGCGCCGGGGTGCGACAGATTGTGTGTGGCCGGAAGAAAAGTTTGTCGAAATTTTGATGTTACAAAGGGACGAATTCGTCCTGTGGATTTATCACAAAAAACCTTTTTAGTACATGGAGGTAATATAAAAGATTTTAATTTTAGTGAGTGTCGAATGCTGCCGTTTAGGTGTGCTAATAGCTCTTCATCGTTCTCTTGGTCTACGGCGACGGCGTCGTAGTCAATAACGGCGGTAGTAAGTGATTGAATTCACGATAATAGATCAGCGGTTACATTTCTTTTACCTTGAACTTGTCGGATGTCAGTAGTGATTTGCGATATGAAATCCAATTGCTTAACTTGACGATATTGGAATGCGAATATAAGTGGCTTATAGTCGGTGTAAATGTGGCAGTTACGACCTTCTAACATGTAACGAAAATGACGAACGGCGCTGTATAGCGCGGTCAACTCACAGTCATACGTACTGTATCGCATTTCAGCTGATGAAAACTTTCTTGAGAAAAATCCTAATGGTTGAAGTTTGTCATCTACCATTTGATTTAAAACTGCTCCAGCTGAAAAATCGGATGATGAAATGAAAGTTCTGCATCAGGTAGTGGATGAGCTAACATAACACAGTTTGCTAGTTGGGCTTTCGCAGCTTCAAAATGGCGTTAAGTATCTTCGTTCCAATTCAAGATAGTGTTGTCGTTTTTCTTATTTCCAGGAATCACGGCGAATAGAGGACCTTGTAAGTCTAAGGCGTTTGGAAGAAATCTCCGATAAAAGTTGAGCATTGCCAAAAAACGTTTAAGCTCTTTTGCAATCTTGGACGGTTTCATGTTTGTTAGCGCTTCGACGCGGCTTGGCAATGGGCTAGTACCGTCTTTCGTAATTGAATGACCTAAAAAATCGAGCTGAGATACTCCGAATTGCGATTTTACAACATTGATCGTTAAATTGTAATCTTGAAAACGGTTAAATATAATACGAAAATGTTGTTTGTGTTCATCAATCGATTTTGATGCGATGCAAAGATCATCTAAATACGCAAATGTAAAATCCAAGCCTCGAAGTACTACGTTAATTAAACGCTGGAACGTTTGCGCAGCGTTCCTTAATCCGAACGTCATATGAGTAAATTAAAAAAGTCCAAACGGCGTCGTGATGGCGGTTTTACAGATATCATCGGGGTGAATCGGCACCTGATGAAACGCTTTCTGCAAATCTATTTTCGAAAATATTATTTTATTAGCTAGGATTGTTGAAAAATCTTGAAGGAATGGTATCGGGTAACGGTCAGGAATCGTGTTAGCATTCAAACCCCTATAATCTCTGCACATGCAGCTACGAGTTTCTCCAGTGATAAGCGTCGTGGTCGTGCGCATACAGGTGGGCCAATAGTTGAAATATGATGAACTACTGGAACTACTGACGTGTTTGTACGTATGCCAAGTCGTGACGGACATGTAATGTCAGAAAATTCCTTTAAAATATCCAAAAAATTTTGCGTAAAATTTATAGTTGATATATTCGTTGGATGTTTATGTTGTGTTACTAAGCACGACGTTTTGACTAGGGTGTTTCGGTCTACGAGACGTTGACCTTGTAAATCGACAATTAAGCCATGATGACTTAAGAAATCCGCACCAAGTATACCCTGCGAGACGTCGGCGATTATGAACTTCCAAAGAAATTCACGGTGTAGGTTTAAATTTAACTTAAGTATGACTTCACCGTATGTTTGTACGGGAGAGCCATTTGCGACAAACAATGACAAAGATGATGGACGTGCTCTGGCTAATTTCGTCGACCTCGCTATGACGGATATGTCCGCTCCTGAATCTATTAAAGAACTAATTTTCGTTGAAGTGTCGGAAATGCAAAAGCGATGACCTGTTGGATTATCAAAGTGTTTGCCGGGCTCTGATATGGTATTAGCCGAGCTGACCTATTGATTGAACTTTATACCGGAGTAAATGAGCACGGTTGGCGACATTTAGTGGCATGTGCACCAAATTTTGCATGATACCAATAAAAATTTTTCGTATGTTGAATTACCGGTCTCCCACGTGACGTAGATCTACTGCGATGCCGTCCGATGGATTTAACGTTCCGCATCAACTGTCCTACGGTTTTCGAAAGAGCAGTAATTTCGTTTCGTATATCACTTAACTCACTCTGCGGTTGCGATTCGGATCTAACCTCAAAAATTTGTCCACCGTCCTTCAGTGATAAGCATTCTGTGATAGAATCAGCGATTTTTAATTTGGCGCTAATGGCGATGATAGCTGCTTGTGCGTACGGTGGCAAGCGGCTGACTCACAGATCATGTAGTATGCTCTCGCTGAGCGTGGTACCTGCTGTTCGTCGCATTTCATTGTACAAATCGCTCGGCCTTCGGTCACCCAGTGGAAGCTCTTTCAAAACACGTTGAAGACGGCGTTGTTGACTCTCGGCGAAATTTTCGTTGATTTTACGACGAATGTAGCTAAATTTGTCCGTTGCTGGTGTATCATCAATAAGAGTACGCATCTGTAGTAATTTTGCCGGAGGTACGCTTGCAAGTACTATGTTGAATTTTGCTATATCAGAGTAAACACGTGAGGCTTCAAACCAAAACTCCAGCGAGTAAAAGTAAGCCCCAATGCTATCCTCAGACATCGCCGCCAGTGGAATTCGTGGTGGAGTATTTTGCGGTGGATGCTGTTCCACGTCGCTATTACTCGTAGGATCCGCCGATGATCTCGTTTTGATCATTTTCGCAATTTAAACGAATTAAAAAATTATTTTTTTTCTGTCTGGGGTCACCAATGTAGTAATGCGATTGTATGCACGTGCTACTTGCTAGACAGTTGATGTGGAAAAGGGAAGATTTATTGACATATCAAAACTACGTACAATAGAATAGAATAAAGGATAAACAAAATATCAAAACGCATGGTTGCATTGAGAATTAAAATTTTATTATTTATGGTGTTGCCACATATATATCATATATACATACATACGAAATTATATTATCAAAGATAAGAAATATTTAAAAAGTAGCTTTTTTTGGGCATTAACTACAAATATTACCTTGAAAATAGCAATTTAATAATAATGTTATCAATTTTGCAAGAATTCACAAAAATTCACAAAATTATATTCATATCAATTGATATTCACATTACCAATATATTCATATCAATTGATAGCATGTAAGTGTATAAAAATATAAGCTAAAAGCCCAACATACGTCTGTAATAGCAATGTATATTTCTGAGCATAATTTTCATTGAATGCTCAGCTCTGTTCACTCATTTCTGTTAAAATTTCTTCTACCGAGCCAAAAGTGGTGAAATCCACTAATAGAAAATTCATGGCTCTTGACAGTTCACACGCTTGTCCGTAGTTGCACCTTCTCTATAATACACGTTCTCTGGCAATAACTTCACTTCCAATCTATGAAATGTCATGAAATTTTCACAGGACAATCGATAAAGATACCAGATTCTAACGCACCAGTCGACATATAGATGGCGCCACTAGAGGGTGCTCAATTCAAAAGTCCAGTTTACCTAACGGTTGTTCGTATCACCTAAAACTAATCGAGATATATATTGGGTTACGTATATATACGTATATAAATGATCAGGATGACGAGAAAAGTTGAAATCCGGTTGACTGTATGTCTGTCCGTCCACTCGAGCAAGCTGTAACTCAAGAAAAAATTGAGATATCTTGACGAAACTTGGTATGCAGGTTCCTTAGTACAAAAAAAAATCGAGATCGTAGATGGGCGTACGCCCACAAATCGTAATTAACATATACACTGCGCATCATCAGGTTAGCACACCCCCTATCAGCTTTATATAATTGCTCTTGTAGTTGTTTTTGTTTAGATGCTGAAAAATTATTTTACTCTATTTTTCTGATCTTCGTATACACCATCACTGGCAAAGAGAACATGTGAAAGAAAGATCCCGTTATTTGGTTTTTGCTATTTTCTATTAATTTTGATGGAGAAGTGTGTTGGATTTTTGCGTCATGAGGTTAGCACATGCAAATTCTTTTCAGTTTATCTTCAACAGTTGAATACGTATTGCAACCAATTTTTTTATACTGCTAAAGTAAACTATTCGCTTTAATACGGGTAAAGGAAAATCGCTATCTGTTGAGGAGAGATCCAAAATTAAAGCTTACAAGCAAGCAGGGCTGTCAATAAGTTCAATATCCAAAAAAATGGGCAGAAGTCGTAAAGTTATATCAGCATTCCTCAGCAATAAGTTGAATTATGGCAAAAATAACAAAGGAGGGAATAATAGAGTGATTTCCGCTGCTGATAAGAGAGCAATTTTGAGAGAAGCCTCAAACTCTCACGCCTCGACCGCAAAGATTAGGGCAAATGTTAATGTTAAAGCGAGCTTATCTACAATTCAAAGAGTGATACGTAGTGCTCCACATTTAAAAAGACTGAAATTAAAGAAAAAACCCCCACTAAACGTTGCTAGAAAGGAAGTGCGCTTGAATTTTGCGAGGAAGCACATGACATGGAATTCTGATTGGCGCTACGTTATCTTCTCGGATGAAAAAAAATTTAATTTGGAAGGTCCGGACGGATACAACTACTACTTCCATGATCTTCGCAAAGAGGAACATCAGTTGGATCACCTTCATAGTAGGGTGGGGGGTGTGATGGTGTGGGGCGCCATCTCCTATTACGGTACATGCGATTTACAGTTTTTAACTACAGATATGAATGCAAACACTTACAAAAACGTACTTGAAATAGCTTTTCCCCATTTCCACAACGTGTTCGGAGATCTGCCGTGGACTTTCCAACACGACAATGCCCCGATCCACATTGCCCGGGTGGTTAAGTCATGGATTGAGGACCAAAATGTCCGTCTAATGCAGTCTCCGCCTTATTCACCCGACATCAATATAATAGAAAACGTATGGGGATGGCTGACTCGTAAAGTTTACGAGTCTGGGAAACAATATTCCAACAAAGAGGAGCTAGTTGAAGGCATCAAGGACGCTTGGTCCACCATTTCACTTAATTATATTGGAAAATTATATGAATCGTTTCCAATCGAATCTATGAGGTAATTCTCAACAAGGGAGGATCGACACATTATTAATTTTTGTATAAAAATGTTAAAATTACTAAATGTAACACTATAAAAAATTTCATGGTTAAAAAACTTTTCAACACTGAAAAAAAATGATTAGCACACATCATGATGACTGATGACCAAATTTGAATTGTTAAGTTTTATGTTATTTTTCAAAAAAAAAACAAAAAAATATATTACAAAAATAAATAACCAGTATTTTTTGTTTTATTTAACTCGGAATTGAATGGGCCATAAACAAAAATAATTTTTATTAATTTTAAAAACATTAGCGCTTTATGTTTCGAACCTAAAGCACTTACACGAGGGTATGTGCTAACCTGATGATGCGCAGTGTATAGTGCCATAACTAAGCACTAAATTAAGATATAAAGCTGTAATTTGGTACAGAGAATCCCAGTTGGAAGGGCACATGTGCGAAAATTTTTTTGAAAAAGTGGACGTGACGTATCTCCGCCCTTTAACAAGTTTAATGTACATGTATCTTAAACCACTTAAGCTACAACATCCAAATTTGGTGAGTACAAATATTATAAGAACTTTATCCGACAGTGTGAAAATATGTGAAATCAGTGAATAATCCCAATCACTCCCGATATAACGGCACTGTTAAAAACTACTACAAGCGCGATAAATCAATTACTAAATACGCTATAAACATTAAAATTTACCACCGAGATGATATGAGAGAGCTTAACGGGAGCCGGTGTGAAAATTGGACGTGGCACCGTCCACTTTATTGTGAAATCCCATATTTAGGGACCTGACCAACCGATTTCGAACACAATTTTGTGGGTGGCATTCTCCTTATATTGCATTATGTCACAGTGTGAAAATGGGCGAAATCGGACAAAGGAATTAATATAGCGGGAAAAAACTTTGCACGACTTATTTATATTAGAGAGAGGAGTAGTATTGATTTTTTCTATTTCTGATTACTACATCTTATTAACAGCTTTCTGAGTTTCATGAAGATACCTTACATTACCAATATACCTACATTGTGACAAAAGAACAGCGGACAATTTTATTTTAAAATAAATGATATTTCGAAAATGGGGGTAATGATATTTCAAAAAAATTTATTTTTCTACCTTAATAGGACTGCCCTTCATTATTTATTTATTAGTTAGTACTTCAGCCTATGAACATTAATTCTTGCAGACAGTTAGAAAATTATGCTTTAAATTAGAATTATAAAATAATAAAATTACAACTAAACAAATAGAAAACTTAGCTAAAAGTTAGAATTAATGGTGTTAATGAAAGAAGCGATAGAGTGAGCAAGATCAAGTAGAACTAACTCGGAAATTGAGTTAAAGGGCTATACTAGAGTGACACCGAAAAAAATACTATTTTCGATTGTTCATATTTCCAAAAATTACCTGTGAAATCGGAAAGGTTGTATCTTGAATAGTTTTTGAATGGCAGTGTTCTAAAAAGTGACCGCTCGGAGGTGTAAATATATATAAGTGAACGCGTTTTTCTCGAAATGACATTTTTGAAAATTGCTGACATCATAACTCAACGAGAAATTGACCAATTGACTTCAAATTAAAGCTGAGTATTGTTGAATACATTTGCAATACAATGATCTACGATATTTTTTATTCGTTGAAAGTTATTAAAATTTAGTTTTCTCCTTTTTACAATAAAATGGGAAATAGATCTGAAGCAACGCTGAAAAATATTGAAATTAATTTTTCCTAACAAATAAGGACAATCAGTATCTCCATTAATTGCATTGTAAACAAATGAAAGACAGAAAGCGGACCGCCAATTTTCAAAAGATTTAGATTGTAATAGCAATAAATGAGATGAATGCGTTGGTATGGGGTCAAGTAACTTTAAGGAGCGGAGGAAACATTTAAGGAAAAATGTTGAGCGCGTTAAATCCAATTTATTCAAGATAGAACGAACGAAAGATGTATACAATAATTTTAACGCATAAGGGACGTAAAATTTGGAAGCATTTCGACGGACAAAGCCGAGCATAGAAAAGGATTTAGAAGTGATATAATTGATGTGATCATTGAAAGAAAGTCTGTTGTCAAATATTACTCCGAGATCTTTGATTTCAGTTACACATTTTAGAATGCAATTTGAAATATTTTAACTAGAAGGTAACATGCTACATACGTCCCCTCACCGAATTCAGTTAAATGTAGTGTTGAAATTTAACAAAAGAGGGATGGGCTTGAGGGTTTTTCTGGAGATGATAGGTTTGAGTCGATTTAAAAAAACTTATTGATCCAATCGTTACAATTCCTTAGAAACCTTCAAAATAGGCTCATTCTACGTCGATGCAGCGCTGCCAGCGCGATTTCCAAGCATTGAAGGCGTCACGGAAGGTCTCCATCAGCGACCTCTTCCCGGCCCTTCAAAAAGGCCTGGGGCCACTGAAACACCCCACACTTGCTAAGCTATTAGCGGTATCTAGTTCAGAATGTAATTAATTCCATTTAAACTCAAGGAGAAGATCGTTGAGTTTTGCAAAAATACACAATGCAAAATTAAAACCTACCCCGTCTATACGTTTGATAGGAGCGAAAATATATGTATTAAGCTCGGACGTTAAATGAGAATGATGAATAGTAGCTGGAGTAATGGACCAAGGAACCTAAAAGTTAAATTATCACTGAGAAAGACTAAGTCAAGAAATCGATCAAGACTATTTGAATATGAGTTACTTTGAATGAGATTGAGACTAAGCAGGCTATCACTAAGATATAGTAACTCGTGAGAAGACGAAATATTTCAGGGAATACGCAGAGCTAATTACTTTATAACATAAAATATGTTGTCTATCAACATTAGCATGCTTAACAACGAATAATATAATATAATGACAGAGTTATTTAAGGCAGAGAAATCAGTCAATTTCTTGGATATGACGACATCGAGATCTCAACTGATATTAACACCAAAACAAGTTAAAGCAGCTGGATATTTTTAGTTCCTAGTGCTAACTGTTAAATTCAAATTACCATTAGCATTAATTGAAGTTGAAGAGTTCGCAGAATCACACACCGTATTATCAAAAGCTGCAGATTGAGCAGCATTACCCGCGATATAGAAACGATGTGGCTTAGCAGCAACAATTAGATTGTTTTTTGGCACTGGCTTTCGAGTGAGTGTTAAAATTCTTAATAACAGCGTCAGCATATGTATTGGCAAATTTAACAGCATTGGTAGCGGCTGCAGGTAGTGCAACGGGAGAGAGATAATCCACCCTGACATTATCAGCAGAAAGTGAAACAGCAACGTTTGTTAACATTAACAGCGGCAGTGGTGAAAGTGTGGAGCTGGCAGCAGAAGAAGCGGCAGAGAATGCTTTCGGTACAGTGGGAGCGAGATAAGAAACAGCAACGTTAGACGGAGAAGCAATTGTACCAACAACTGTCGCAGTAATGAGAGTGGAGTTGGCAGCAGAGAAGGCATTTGATACCGATGCAAAGAAATTTCCCTTGTCTGATAATTTATTGTGAACATTGCTGATCTCTGACTACAATTCGTTAAGTTTTACGAACAAGGAATTTCGATCATCACATAATTGTTGGATTAAAGAAAGTGCCTTCACTTCTCAGTGAAGTAACTTCAACAATGAGAGATTTTACCTTATTAAAATAATGATGCTCCAACAACGGTTCCGTTGATTCCATATTTAACAGATCACGACTTTGTTGGTGCAAATTTGCAATGGAAGTACAGAGTGCATTCCGCTCTGTCGGCGACGGAGGTGGCGAACATGTTGAATTTCTCCGAACTACTTTCTTTGTGGCAGCTAATCTTATGCTGTGCACGATCCACTCTTACGGAGCAAAAACTAAACACGTATAAACACTGTGACAATTGAATTACTATGCCAAATGTGAGCGCGATCTGTCCACCAGTTTGTTTATAGCAGCTGCTTAAGTCGGTACACATCAATAGTGCGTTGCGATTTTTACAGTGGATTAAAAATATGGAACGAAGAATTTGTTTGTTGAAAACGGCTTACGGTGATTCAGTTTTATTTTTTTTATTAAAAACACAAGCCTGCACATGGTACAAAATCTTCAAAGACGGTCGAGAGATCGTTGACAACATACTTCGTTCTGGACAACCCTCCACCTCTTCAACTTCAACTGAAAATAAAACAAGTAAGGAAGGGTTAAGTTCGGGTGTCACCGAACATTTTATACTCTCGCACGATAAAGTGATAATCGAGATTTCATTATCAGTCATTTACATATTTTTCAAATACCGTATTTGGGTAAAGTTTTATTCCCCTATCATCATTGGTTCCTAACGTACATAAGTATATATTATACAGAGAAGGCATCAGATGGAATTCAAAATAGCGCTATATTGGAAGAAGGCGTGGTTGTGAACCGATTTCACCTATATTTTGTACATATCATCAGGGTGTTAAGAAAATATTATATACCGAATTTCATTGAAATCGGTTGAGTAGTTCCCGAGATATGGTTTTTGGTCCATAAGTGGGCGACGCCACGCCCATTTTCAATTTAAAAAAAGCCTGGGTGCAGCTTCCTTCTGCCATTTCTTCCGTAAAATTTAGTGTTTCTGACGTTTTTTGTTAGTCGGTTAACGCACTTTTAGTGATTTTCAACATAACCTTTGTATGGGAGGTGGGCGAGATTATTATCCGATTTCTTCCATTTTTGAACTGTATATGGAAATGCATGAAGGAAACGACTCTATACAGTTTGGTTGACATAGCTATAGTAGTTTCCGAGATGCGTACAAAAAACTTAGTAGGGGGCGGGGCCACGCCCACTTTTCCAAAAAAATTGCGTCCAAATATGCCCCTCCCTAATGCGATCCTTTGTGCCAAATTTCACTTTAATATCTTTATTTATGGTTTAGTTATGAAACTTATAGGATCATATCTCAATTTTTACTCAAGTTACAGCTTGCACGGAGGGACGGACGGACAGACGGACGGACGGACAGACAGACATCCGGATTTCAACTATACTCGTCACCCTGATCATTTTGGTATATATAACCCTATATCTGACTCTTTTAGTTTTAGGACTTACAAACAACCGTTATGTGAACAAAACTATAATACTCTCCTTAGCAACTTTGTTGTGAGAGTATAAAAAGATAAGTGTTAGAGAGATGGCAAGAGGGCTCGACATCTCTCGCGAGTCCGTTCGAATGTTTTTGGTAAATATTTTGTGTATAAAACGCGTTCTTGCTAGACTTGTACCGATAAATTTTTTTGAAAATGAGTCTCATTGGACATGCTTGATCGTGCTAATTCCGATCCCGTGTTCATGGAAAGCATTATACCTGGCTACGAGACATGGGTTTATGAGCTTGGCACACAAACAAGCCGAGACCAGAACAACCACGTCAAAGCCGCTCATTGCTAATTTTTTCCGATATTTGGGAGTGGGTGCATCATGAATTTGTTCCGGAGGGATAAACGGTCAATAAGGATCTGAATTTTATTAATAATCAAATGAGGCGGCAGCTGGAAAATTTTTCTATTAGGTATATGCTAACTAAGGGAAGAATTGTCCCGATTCAACCAAGCGGGCATATTATTATCTGGATATGATTCTCAATAAATTTCTGTGATATACATACCTTATAGATTGACCTATATTTTCTATAAATTGTTCTCAATAGGGATTGCGTATATATCGGTATTTGTAGCCTTTCCTTGCCTAGTTCTGCTCCATTTTGAAACATTTTTGGCCATAAGGCATACGCATACATTGATTGATTCTTGATTTATATACTGGAAAGTGCAAAAATTAGATAGAAAATAATTTTTTTTTTAGTAGACGTAGTTTTGTCTGATTTCATCCACATCTGCAATGGCAGGATCACGCTACTTACCGAAATTGGTTGAAATCAGTAGAATAGGCCCGAGGTATGGGTTTTCCATAGATGCCCCTCCATAATTCAGTTGCAGTAATGTGAAGAATTTCACGTAAGTGAGGAAAGTTCTCTGATCGGCATTCACTTGGGAGTGGCCAGAAACGATTATTTTACATATGGCTCAAGAAGCTCACGACCTCTGGTCTTTGAAAAAGTATCGTCTGGGCAGCCTAAAAGCGTCCGTTTTAAGGTGAGCTAAAGTCAGAAGGCGAAACGCACTCAATGTAAAATAACAACCAGCCTCGGATAAGAGACCCCCTTTAGATGCCGACCATGGCAAAGAAATTAGGGATTACGATTTGAGGGCATGCACCTGGAATGTCCGCTCCTTTAATTGGGAAGGTGCCGCTGCCCAGCTGGTTGATGTATTCATTAGAATGAAGGCTGAAGTTCGGTGTGTGATTCGTGGTGAAGGATACTTTCTAAGAACGCTTGGAGGGCACCTACGAGAGCTCCCCCCACCACGATATAAAAATCGTGTTTAGCGACTTTAACGCCAGGGTGGGCAAAGAAGGTATCTTTGCCACTACGTTCGGTAAATTCAGCCTCCACTTTGAAACATCCCCAAATGCGTTAAAGCTGATCAACTTCGCTGGGGCCCGAAATATGATTATCTGTATAACTAGATTGCAGCATAAGAAAATTTATCAGGCAATCTGGCTGTTTCTGGACCGAAAAACCACCAACCAAATCGATCATATTGTGATAGGCGAAAGACACGTCTCCAGTGTTTTTAAAAAACAGCGGCTACGCTGGCTAGATTATGTCGTCTGAATGGACGAAAACACTCCAGCTCTGAAAGTATTCGACGCAGTACCCGCGGAGGAAGCAGAGAAAGAGGACAACCTCCACTTTATTGGAAGGGCTAGATGGAGAAGGACCTGGCCTTGCTTGGAATCTCCAATTCGCGCCACGTAGCGAAAAGAAGAAACGACTAGCGCGCCGTTGTTAACTCGGCTAATATATATATAATATAATATATATTATATATATTAATATACTCTAGAACTACATCCTAACTTAAACTACATCCTATCGGAGTTGCAGATTATGTAAACAACGAAATCAAACAGTTACTTAATGATGGCATGATTAGACCATCAAAGCCCGCGTTTAATAGCCATATCTTTTGGCTTGAAAAACGCAAGAAGCATTTTTCAAAGAGCCATCGATGATATTCTGAGGGAGCACATAAGAAATATATTTTATGTTTGTGTAGATGACGTAATAATATTTTTTAATATGAAACTGATCATGTGCAACATATTGATATGCTCTTAAAATGCTTGGCTGATGCAAACATGCGAGTAGCACAAGAGAAAAAGAGCTCGTCGAATTCTTGTGCTTTCTAGTGACATAAAACGGGGCTAAAACTGACCCTTAAAAGGTCAGAGCGATACAAGAGTGCTGAGCCAAAAAATCTGTTCAGCTTGCGGTCGTTTCTTGGGTTTTTTATTGTAGGGGGTTTATTAAGGGCTTCGCAGCAATAACCAACATTCAAATGATTCGGTGAGCAAGCATATGTTCCAAAAGGTTCCGATTGAGTTCTGGCATCCGGAGATGTGATACTTATTTACCCAGATTTCAAGCAGCCCTTTGATGCCTCTTTAGATGGCATTGGTGCAGGGGGTAGACCCATTTCTATGGTTTCACGCACACTAAAGAAAAGCGAGACACACTACGCCACGAATGAACGAGCATTGTTAGCTATATATTAGGTAAATTGCAAAATTACTTTTATGGAGCAAGATAAATAAATATTTTCACTGATCACCGAAAATTCATTAGCCAACACGATCGAAATCGTTCTTAAAAAAGCAAAATTTCCATTGAAACGAGTTATCATACCCTTTGGCCAAAAATACGTCACCTTATAAATTTCACGCACAAAAACACCCTATAAGAAACAATAAGGCCACTCATTAACAAAGAGGTAGTAAACGCAATACAATGCGACCTTCCAACACTAGCCAGTATACAAAATGATTTGGTGCTAAATTTCCCAGAAACCAAATGAAATTCCGGCACTGAAAACATATAGACATTACGCATACAAACGAACAAATGGAAATTGTCACCACCAAACATAACCGCGCGTACAGAGCCGCCCAGTAAAATACTAAACAAATCCTTCGCTATTATTATTTTCCAGAAATAATGTAGTTGGCCAAGATATGCACTAAAGCAAAGTGCGATTGGCACTCCAAAAAACAAATGATTGAGGAGACACCAATTCCATCATACGCTGGAGAAATACTCCACATTGATATCTTCTCAACTGACAAAAACATCTTTCCTTCTTTTTTGCATTGGCGAATTCTCAAAATTCGCCGTAGTACAGCCACTGACGTCTTGCACAATAACGGATGTAAAACCGCCCATGATTTAGCTGTTGACTTTATTCCGACTGACCAAGACAATTTACTGCGATAACGAAGCTTCCTTTGATTCAGAAACTATGAAAGCCCTGTCGACGTCGACTACACAGTTGCTTAACCGAAACTCCAAAACTTTTATAAAATTTTTTCTTGTTACTAACACTCCCTCACAAATCTTTGAAATGAGTAAGAAGTCAATCTATTGTGTCTTTTTTTGATTTATATTATAAGCTCTAACTCAACAGATGTTAAGCAAAATAAAACAATAGAAGACAAACTAATTTGTTTAGCTGTCATCCGTATTGAAAACGATGGATGTGACAGCGTACAGCATGATACCGTGATACAAAAATGACAGTTCGAAATCACTTCATCGGAGTGATTTGAAACTGATCCACGCTAAATATTTCTGTGCAACTCTGATTTTGCGCCATCTACTTGTCAGCATTGGAAATCTATTACATTATCATAGCTGATTTAGACACTACAAAGGGAAAAAAATGTAAACAATCAATTTTTTTTTAAAGCAATGAATCTAACTTCACCCGAAAATCGACTTAACAAATGAAAAAATGCGCCCATTATTTCCGTTATATGGAAAATATTTAAAAGAAGACGGCTTTTATTTCAAAATACTATATGAACATGTTTTTTTAATAAATATTAAGCGTTGTGAATTCTTGGATAGCAAAAACAGCTGTTTTTTCATCTTTCCAACGGCAGTGAGAACGGGCTGATTAGTGAATGTAATTAAATGTAATCTAATTCTTTTAAATTTTCGGTCCGAACATTGTATAACACATAAGAGTACACTTTTTGTTTATAAAATTCAAGACAGATGGTGAGCACTTTACCTACGGGTCAACTCGACAGGATAAAGTTTATGGCATACTAACTGTATTGCCGTGTCTATTGCCTGTGGAGACTTCAAATTGCTTATGGAAAGCGATATATGGAATAATAATTAGTATGCCATATATTGAAAGCATTAAGCTGTCACTTCAGCAGTTTGACAGCACAGTTTTCATTTCTATGAAAATTTCGAAGGGGCAACATATCCCATTTACACATACTATACCGAGGGCATTTTCATTTCGGTAATATTAAATTTAGTAGAGCGAGTATTAGATAGTTGTGTTAAATTATAAAAATAAAGTACATTTTCAAAATAATTAATACATGTTTTCAAAAAATTAATATTTAGCTTAATATTGTTAATTTGCGAAAAAATTATACAGAATGGATTGGCGAATGAGCGAAGTCTTAAATTTAATGAAATTATACAAGCATAAATCAAAATATCATTGCTCATATCAAATTTATTATTTTAATTGTTATATAAGATTTATGTTCTAATTATCATAGTCCGAAAATATAAACTCTTTTTTACAAGAAAAACATTTTTGGAAAAAAGTATATTTCTCTTTTTTTTATTTACCATACACATTTTTTTCATCCATATAAAATATTAAACAGTTCAAGAGCTCAAAACATGCGGTACATCAGCTCGAACCTACTTACCTGACGCCATTTCGCAAATGATAAAATAAATTTTTCAAGAGCTCAAAACATGCGCTACATCACCTCAAACCTACCTACCAGACGCCCTTTCGCAAATGATTATGTTATGATAACACATGCCCACATACAGATTTGGCAATGGCAACATCAATAGATTTGACAGTTAATATGCCATAAATTTTTGCCTGTCGAGATGACCCGTTACATTGCAAAATTCTGCTGACGCATAAGTTCCTTGCCCATTCACTGCGGCTAGTAGCGGTAACCCGACACTTGCCGCACGCGACTTTGTTGGCGTATGCTAATTCAGCTTGCCAGATATAGCAACAGACACTTATGCGCCTTTAGGCCAGCTTTTAGGTTTAATTACAGTTGAATAATATTTCACAGTTCAGTATGTGTTTGTTTTGTATTTTACCAATAAGAAACTAATTTGCTCTGCCCTAGCCGTTACAACATTGCCTTCTTATTGACTATGAAAGGACAGCAACATAATTGGCCCAACGGACAAGAATCTAAACTCTTAGATTAGAAGTATATATAATATTAAAATAGAATTAGACAGTGAAACAGAGAGGCACACAGAGGAAAGTAACTATCAGGTGAAAGGAGAAGTTAGCGATAGCCACACACAAAGTAACAAGAATATTAATCAAAGGCATGAACTGGTGCAGATCGCTGTCATCCAAGCATTAGCAATAGCAGAGCCAATGGAAGTTCACTCATTTTCTAAGTTTAGGCAGGCCACCACTTCTCTAAAGCACCAAACTAGTGGCGAACAGACCTAAAAAAGGTACAAAGCGTCAGAAAGGGCAACAGGACCAAGGCGGCAGTAATTGAACAATGTTGTTGCGGAAGCCGCTGGAATTGAAATCGAAAACGATAGCGAATCAAATGTTGGCCAAATCTCCCCATTCTGCGTGCTAGACACACTTAACTCATTTGAAGCTATTATACGATTGGACTTGTAACGTGTAATGGGGTTTCGTCCATAGCTGAGGTATGCTCAGCCGCTCCAGGGTCAGCCTTGGGACCCACGAACCCTTAGCAAAAAAGAGACGAGTTTTATCCTCGTAAAGTTGTATCCACACCCCCACCCCTCATGCGGACAGCCAGACCAGCGTGATGTATACAGTGGTGATGAAAACGAACGAGGTTGGCGAGCCAGGCGTTGACGCTCTGTACGGCGGTGATTTGTACGGTAGTGATTTGTACGACGGTAATCTGTACAACGGCGATTTGTACGACGGTGAGTTGTACAACGGTGATTTGTTCAGTAGTGATTTGTACGACGGTGATCTGTACAACGGTGACTTGCACAACGGCGATTTGTACGACGGTGAGTTGTACAACGGTGATTTGTACAGTAGTGATTTGTACGACGGTGATCTGTACAACGGTGAATTGCACAACGGCGATTTGTGCGACGGTGAGTTGTACAACGGTGATTTGTACAGTAGTGATTTGTACGGCGGTGATCTGTACAACGGTGACTTGCACAACGGCGATTTGTACGACGGTGAGTTGTACAACGGTGATTTGTACAGTAATGATTTGTACGACGGTGATCTGTACAACGGTGAGTTGTACAACGGTGATTTGTTCAGTAGTGAATTGTACGACGGTGATCTGTACAACGGTGACTTGCACAACGGCGATTTGTACGACGGTGAGTTGTACAACGGTGATTTGTACAGTAGTGATTTGTACGACGGTGATCTGTTCAACGGTGACTTTCACAACGTACGGTAGCTCCCCCCTGCGAAGGAGAAGTTATTAATTTCGAAACACAAAAGGAAAAGCTGACTGGACGCGCTGACCTCCGGTTGGCAACTAACTCCGCATTATTCATTGCCTTCCCTCGGTACTTACATGCGAGTCACCTGATAATCGCGTTAGGTTTGTAACGGTGCACTACGGTGTGCAAGCAGCAGTAATAACGCTGTTCGTGGCGGGGCAGCTGTGCTGTCGCTGCATGATAGCGCGACTACGGCAGCGCCATTGCGAGCACTGGCATCACCCCGCGGTTATGCCTTTTCTACGCAATGCCTGCTAACTAACTCCTACTGTAAATAGCAAATCCATTGCGAGCACTGGCATCACCTCACGGTGATGCCTTTTCTACGCAATGCCTCCGAATTCCCCCACAATAGCAGAGCCATTGCGAGCACTGGCATCACCCCACGGTGATGCCTTTTCTACGCAATGCTTGCTAACTACCAACTCCTACTGTATAGGGCAGAGCCATTGCGAGTACTGACATCACACCGAGGCGTGATGCCTTTTCAACGCAATGATTCCGAATTCCCCCAAAATAGCAGATCCATTGCGAGCACTGGCATCACCCCGCGGTGATGCCTTTTCTACGCAATGCCTGCTAACTATCAACTCCTACTGTATAGGGCAGAGCTATTGCGAGCACTGACATCACACCGAGGCGTGATGCCTTTTCAACGCAATGTCTACCCAAAACTACCTACTGCTACTACTACTACTCCACTTACCCCTGCCTATTGCTGCTGGTTGCGACCGTCCTTGCTGGAATGTTGGAAGAAATGATCGCATTCGGCGTGAAGTGCTTGCTTATATAGCAGCATAGTGCAGCTTTCGTCAGTGTAGTGGGGTGAGTTGTATGCGTAGCTTTGGTCAGTGCGGTGAGGTGAAGTTTAATACGTGCAGGATAATTCTGGCATGGTGGAAAGCTCTGCGTTGAGGTCTGGTGAGGGTAAATGATGTACAGTGTTGAAGTAACTCATTGTAAGGTGGTGAAAGCCACGTTACAAACGTAACAACACTTTTAATTACAATAACAAATCCAAGCAATTGCAGTACCATTACTGTGACAGTGTAAATTTTACAGATATGGATGACATATTGATACGCTCTTAAAATGCTTGGCTGATGCAAACATGCGAGTAGCACAAGAGAAAAAGAGCTCGTCGAATTCTTGTGCTTTCTAGTGAGCTAAAACGGGGCTAAAGCTGACCCTTAAAAGGTCAGAGCGATACAAGAGTATGCTGAGCCGAAAAATCTGTTCAGCTTGCGGTCGTTTCTGGGTTTTAGCTAGTTATTGTAGGCGGTTTATTAAGGGCTTCGCAGCAATAACCAACATTCAAATGATTCGGTGAGCAAGCATATGTTCCAAAAGGTCCCGATTGAGTTCTGGCATCCGGAGATGTGATACTTATGTACCCAGATTTCAAGCAGCCCTTTGATGCCTCTTTAGATGGCATTGGTGCAGGGGGTAGACCCATTTCTATGGTTTCACGCATACTAAAGAAAAGCGAGACACACTACGCCACGAATGAACGAGAATTGTTAGCTATATATTAGGTAAATTGCAAAATTACTTTTATGGAGCAAGATAAATAAATATTTTCACTGATCACCGAAAATTCGTTGACCAACACGATCGAAATCGTTCTTAAAAAAGCAAAATTTCCATTGAAACGAGTTATCATACCCTTTGGCCAAAAATACGTCACCTTATAAATTTCACGCACAAAAACACCCTATAAGAAACAACAAGGCCACTGATTAACACAGAGGTAGTAAACGGAGGATGGAGTCATGTGTAGAAGTTAACGCAAGTGAGGAAAGTTTTCTGATCACCATTCACTTGGGAGTGGCCAGAAACGATTCTTTTACACATGGCTCAAGCAGCTCACTACTTCCGGTCTTTGACCAAGTATCCTCTGGGTAGCCTAAGAACATCCGTTTGAAGGCGAGCTAAAGTTAGAAGGCGAAACATTCCCTACATAGGGTTGTGCGCTGGGTTTGGGACCCGCCACGTAAAAAAACACCCCCAGTGAAGAGCTATAACCAGCCTCGGATGAGAGACCCCCCCTTTGATGACGACCATGATAAACGAAATAAGGACTACGAATTGAGGGCATGCACCTGGAATGTCCGGTCCCTTAAATGGGAAGGTGCCGCTGCCCAGCTGGTTGATGTCCTCGTAAAAACAAAGGCTGACATCACCGCCGTCCAAGAAATGCGATGGACGGGACAAGGACAGAGACGAGTAGGTCCTTGTGACATTTACTACAGTGGCCATATAAAGGAGCGCAAGTTTGGTGTAGGATTCGTGGTGGGAGAGAGACTCCGTCGCCGAGTACTGTCATTCACTGCGGCGAATGAACGTCTAGCCACAATCCGCATCAAAGCGAGGTTCTTCAACATATCGCTGATCTGCGCCCACGCCCCGACGGAAGAGAAGGACGATGTGACCAAAGATGCCTTTTATGAGTGCTTGGTGCGCACTTATGAAGGCTGCCCCGCCACGATGTCAAAATCGTGCTTGGCGACTTTAACGCCAGGGCGGGCAAAGAAGGTGTCTTTGGCACTACGGCCGGTAAATTCGGCCTCCACGACGAAACATCCCCAAATGGGTTGAGACTGATTGACTTCGCCGTGGCCCGAAATATGGTTATCTGTAGTACTAGATTCCAGCATAAGACGATTCATCAAGCTACCTGGCTGTCTTCGGATCAAAAAACTACCAACCAGATCGATCATGTTGTGATAGACGGAAGACACGTCTCCAGTGTTTTAGATGTGCGTGCGCTCCGAGGTCCTAACATCGACTTGGACTACTATCTTGTTGCAGCTAAGATTCGCACCCGCCTCGGTGCAGCAAGGAATGCACGTCAACAAACACAAGGAAAGTTCGACGTCGAGAAGCTGCAATCACAACAGATAGCCGAACGATTTTCTACTCGGCTTGCACTCCTGCTCTCTGAGAGCACTCATCAACAACTCGGTATAAGGGAAGTGTGGGACGGCATTTCAAACTCCTTACGTACAGCTGCAACCGAAACCATTGGTTTTCGGAAAGTGCAAAAGAACAGCTGGTACGACGAGGAGTGCCGTGTCGCTGCGGAGAGAAAACAGGCTGCCTATCTCGCAACGTTACGATCGACCACTACACGTGCGGGATGGGATAGATACCGAGAGTTGAAGAGGGAAGCGAGACGCATTTGTAGACAGAAGAAGAAAGAGGCTGAAATGCGTGAGTACGAAGAGCTTGATAGGCTGGCCGACAGGGGTAATGCTCGAAAATTCTACGAAAAAATGCGGCGGCTTACGGAAGGTTTCAAGTTCGGAGCATACTCTTGTAGAACCCCCAAAGGTGATCTAGTCACTGATGCCCAGAGAATACTTAAATTATGGAGGGAACACTTCTCCAGCCTGCTGAATGGCAGTGAACGCACAACACCAGGAGAAGGAGAACCCGATTCCCAAATCGATGACGATGGAGCAGACGTTCCATTACCCGACCATGAAGAAGTTCGAATAGCAATTGCCCGCCTGAAGAACAACAAAGCGGCAGGGGCCGACGGTTTGCCGGCCGAGCTATTCAAACACGGCGGCGAAGAACTGATAAGGTGCATGCATCAGCTTCTTTGTAAAATATAGTCGGACGAAAGCATGCCTAACGATTGGAATTTAAGTGTGCTATGCCCAATCCATAAAAAAGGAGACCCCACAATCTGCGCCAACTACCGTGGGATTAGCCTCCTCAACATCGCATATAAGGTTGTATCAAGCCTATTGTGTGAAAGATTAAAGCCCACCGTCAACAAACTGATTGGACCTTATCAGTGTGGCTTTAGACCTGGCAAATCAACAGCCGACCAGATATTCACCATGCGCCAAATCTTGGAAAAGACCCGTGAAAGGAGAATCGACACACACCACCTCTTCGTCGATTTCAAAGCTGCTTTCGACAGCACGAAAAGGTGCTGCCTTTATGCCGCGATGTCTGAATTTGGTATCCCCGCAAAACTAATACGGCTGTGTAAACAGACGTTGAGTAACACCAAAAGCTCCGTCAGGATCGGGAAGGACCTCTCCGAGCCATTCGATTCCAAACGAGGTTTCAGACAAGGCGATTCCCTGCGACTTTTTCAACCTGCTTTTAATATCATCGGCCTCAACACCCGCGCCGTTAGTTCTGCTTTCTCCAGGCTGGACAAGGAAGCACAGAAAATGGGACTGGCAGTGAACGAGGGCAAAACGAAATATCTCCTGTCATCAAACAAACAGTCGTCGCACTTTGAACCAGCGTAAACACCACCAACAATGTCAGCCTAGAAATCCAACGCAGGATAACTCTTGCCAACAGGTGCTACTTCGGACTGAGTAGGCAATTGAGAAGCAAAGTCCTCTCTCGACAAACAAACACCAAACTCTATAAGTCACTCATAATTCCCGTCCTGCTGTATGGTGCAGAGTCTTGGACGATGTCAACAACGGATGAGTCGACGTTGCGAGTTTTCGAGAGAAAAGTTCTGCGAAAGATTTATGGTCCTTTGCGCGTTAGCCACGGCGAATACCGCATTCGATGGAGCGATAAGCTGTACGAGATATACGACGACATTGACATAGTTCAGCGAATTAAAAGACAGCGGCTACGCTGGCTAGGTCATGTTGTCCGGATGGATGAAAATACTCCAGCTCTGAAAGTATTCGACGCAGTACCCGCCAGGGGAAGCAGAGGAAGAGGAAGACCTCCACTCCGTTGGAAGGACCAATTGGAGAAGGACCTGGCTTCGCTTGGAATATCCAATTGGCGCCACGTAGCGAAAAGAAGAAACGACTGGCGCGCTGTTGTTAACTCCGCTATAATCGCTTAAGCGGTGTCTACGCCAATTAAGAAGAAGAAGAAGAAGTAAACGCAATACACTGCGACCCACCAACACTAGCCAGTATACAAAATGATTTGGTGCTAAATTTCCCAGAAAACAAATTCTGGCACTGAAAACATATCGACATTACACATAAAAACGAACAAATGGAAATTGTCACCACCAAACATAACCGCGCGTACAGAGCCGCCCAGTAAAACTACTACTCAAAACTTTCGCTATTATTATTTTCCAGAAATAATGAAGTTGGCCAAGATATGCACTAAAGCAAAGTGCGATTGGCACTCCAAAAAACAAATGATTGAGGAGACACCAATTCCATCATACGCTGGAGAAATACTCCACATTGATATCTTCTCAACTGACAAAAACATCTTTCCTTCTTTTTTGCATTGACGAATTCTCAAAATTCGCCGTAGTACAGCCACTGACGTCTCGCACAATAACGGATGTAAAACCGCCCATGATTTAGCTGTTGACTTTATTCCCACAGACCAAGACAATTTACTGCGATAACGAAGCTTCATTTGATTCAGAAACTATGAAGTCCCTGTTGACGTCGACTACACAGTTGCTTAACCGAAACTCCAAAACTTTTATAAAATTTTTGCTTGTTACTAACACTCCCTCATAAATCTTTGAAATGAGTAAGAAGTCAATCTATTTCGTCTTTTTTTGTTTTATATTATAAGCTCTAACTCAACGGATGTTAAGCAAAATAAAACAATAGAAGACAAACTAATTTGTTTAGCTGTCATCCGTATTGAAAACGATGGATGTGAAAGCGTACAGCATGATACTGTGAATTTGACGTTTGCTTATTGGTTGTGACAAATTGAATTCAAAAAAAAAATTTCGTTTACAAACGTGTCGTGAAAAGAATTGTGCATATTTGTCCTTGCGCATTTCAATGCAAAATTTTTTAAAATATTAATTGTGTTTCGTTCAATATTTGTGACTACAAAAATATTTGGAAAAAGGGTGAGTAGAGGAAATAATAATAAATGTGAAGACGAGTGCATTTAGTGCATTATGAGCCGGGAATAAACAGGCTTTTAATCTAAGTGCATTTAAATTTGTGAAAAAGATATACACTTATTTTGATTGTGATCCTGGTTTGAAGGGATGCAGTTCATTAAGCTTCCTTGAATCTTCTTGAAATTGCAGCGAAGCTTTGTTAGTGATAGGAATAATAGTGATAGTGAAATTTACGATTAAACGATTCCAAGTGGATCTTTTTTATATAGAGTAATTCAAAATAATTTTGAGAAAAATTCATTTCTCAACTTAAAAATGAAAATAATAGATGGCCTGAAATTATTCAAGAATTCGAATAGAGTATTGTGGCCTATTCTAGCATCCATAGTTGATTTTCCAAACGAAGCGACAAAAATTGCATGCTTTTCTGGAACAGAAAAACCTTGGAACATCAATGATTTTTTGAAAGAATTTTGTTAAGAAGTAAATTATTTAAAAAAATGGTCTTCAGGTTGGTACATATCCTGTAAAGAAGAAATTTTACATTCGTGTGTTTTGCTGCGATGTTCCCGCTCGAGCTTTTGTAACAGTTCTGCAGTTGCACACTGGAAAAAGTAGTTGTTCTAATTGTGATCAAGTGGGAGTATTTGTCTTAAAAGATTGCATTAATGGTGACCATTACTATCATTTCCTCTTATTGCACGCAGGTATAATGTTACCATCTTGCAAGAAGTCATATAGCACTGAAGCCAATGTTGCCCAACAAATCTTGGAAGAATTCGCTGATTTCTTTATAACTATATACGGATACCATTTAATTAGTTACAATATACTATACGTGGCTTACTCCATTTAACTGTACCAAGCAATGTGTTCTGCAATCCAAAAATAATTTGTTTAATATAGATTTAAAAAAAGAAAAAGGCTCTTATTTAGTCAAAATTTAGGCTCCATAAAAGTAACAGGCATGACACAGGAATGTGATATCGCTATAATATCGATGCATTGTTTCTTGGGTGTTGAAAACTACTTTCAAGAACCATCGGAATCGTCATCTGGATTAGATATTTCGTTGGCAAATAAATTAGATTTACATTTGTTTAAAATTGAAAAAGACGATGAAGTTTATAAATATTTTTCTTTTAATTCCCATTTTACCTCATCCATTTCATGAATTTTCAAATTAGTATTTTTAACTGGAATTATTGTATTTTCCCGACAGCATTTTATTATATTATTTTAAATTTTTGATGCTGGCAAATTTTTCTTTCTCAATCAGATGGATTCACCAACGCTATTCGAAGAAATTTATTTGGACGAATGCCCAAGAACGTCTTCGACTCCCGTAAACATGTAAAAATGTCATTTTAGTTTTCAATTTATTTTTACAACAATTGCGTAAATTGACATTAAATCGGAAGAAGTTCAATACGTTTGGTTGTTACAAGTCAGAGGCAAGCTTCTCAAAGCAACAAGTAAACATAGATCTATAGATGGAAGCGGTAATCTTATATACAAGGTGAATTCCAAAGTAAACAAGACTTAAAAAAAAAACAGAACAAATGGGTTTTTCGGCAAAATCAATTTATTTTATTCAAAATAATCTCCTTCAGCTTCAAAACAGCTTTTTGCACTGTCCAAAAGCATGTCGAACGAGTGTTTTAGCTCGTTGGCCGGTATGGCCGCCAGTATGCCGGTGTAAGCCTTTTGAATGGCCTCTACGTCTGCATAACGCATTCTTTTCATGAAAATCCATTTTGCGAAAAGGAAGAAGTTGCACGGTGCCATATCAGGTGAAAACAGGGAATGGTTAATGGTTAAAATGTGATTTTTGGTCAAATAATCGGTCACAAGCGTCGATCGATGAGACGGCGCATTAACGTGCAACAAACGCCAACTGTCACTTCAAAACTCCAAAGTAGAATACCGCATTATCGTTTTGGCCGGGTAGAGCAAATTCTTTGTAGACAATACCATTGGAATCGTAAGAACAAATCAGCATTGTCTTCACTTTTGACTTATCCATGCGCGATTTTTTGGGTTTCGGATCGTCCGGTGCCTTCCGTTCAGCACTCTGGCATTTCGTTTCGGGATTATATTGGAAACACCACGTTTCGTCACCAGTCACAATATTGTAAAGGAAGTTTTGGCCCTTTTTAACCTCTTTAATTATGTCCTTCGAATGTTGGATTCTGAGCAATTTTTGGTCGTCAATTAATTTGTGCGGAGCAAATCGTGCACACACTATTCGTAAGCCCAAATGTTCGGTCAAAATGCAATAAATCGATGTTTTGGAGATGTTCAATTCTATTTACATGAATTTCAATGATGATTTCGCTTGGTTTTTGATGAATTCATGCACAGATTCGATGGAATTTCCGATGATCACGGATTTTGATTGACCCACATGTTGATAGTCATTTATGTCCTCACGACCACTTTGAAAACGTTGAAACCACTCGTCCAATCGGATAGGCAATCATCGCCATAAACTTGTTTCATCAATTGAAACGTTGTGGTAAAAGTTTTACCAATTTTAAAACAAAATTTAATGTTGGCTCTTTGTTCGAAGCTCATTTCCGCACCGATACTACAAACATACCGACACTTAAAACGCAATAACTTCACTTCCAATCAATGAAGTCTCATGAAATTCTGACTGGAAAATCGACAGGATAGCAAATTCTAACGCACCAGTCGAGAGACATAGAGATGGCGCCACCAAAAGGTCCTGTTTATTTTGGGAAGCTCCTTATACAAATGTATAAAAATAAGTTGGGTTTTTGTCTGTTCGCTATAGCTGACTAAACCGTTGCAGGAAATGTAAAATGGCTTAAACCACTTTGAAGGTAATCCAATGAGGATGGTTTGTAAAAAAATTCAGAAAATGTTCATTTTTAGGCGACTTACGAGCGTAAATTAAAAAAAAAAAAATATTACCTACTTATAACAGAGAATGTTAAACTTAGAAAAAGAATGTTATTTAACTTCCGTTATCCATAAATCTTGAACAACAATCAATATGTTCTCTCCGCAAAAATGGAGTTGTTGGTTATCTATTACAAGACGCTCTATTGGCTACAGTGACACACAAAAGTATTCGGAAAAATATTTTTCCGAAATAAGAGTATCAGCATTTTCTTTCTATTTACAGTTAATATTCAAAAACTATTTTAATTATTTTTAATTTAAAAGCAAAACATAAATTTTTTTCAAACGACAACATAACCAAATAGTACTTCAATTCAAAAACTAGGCAAATTCACATCACAAAAGTATTCGTAAAAAATTATATTTATGAAATAAATTTGATTTTGTTTTGTAATTAATATCTAGTAGCATACCCTTTCATCTTAATAACTTCTCTTAATCTACTCGGCATTGAGTTCACAAGTTTTTGAGTTCTCCCAGATGATATTTTATCCCATTCCTTGAGTATAGCTGCTTTGAGGGAATTTTTTGATGTTATTGGGTGTTTCCTGATAGTTCTCTCCAAATTTGCCCATAAGTGCTCAATCGGATTAAGATCCGGCGATTGAGGAGGTGTTTTTAAAGTATTTGGAGTGCTGTATAGTATCCACAATTTTGTATTAAGGGCTGTATGTTTTGGGTCGTTGTCCTGCTGGAATATGTAACGACCCGAAAGTCCAAGTTTGTCAGCGCTAGAGCATAGATTATCCTTTAATATTTGAATGTATTGGTAGTGATCCATTTTATCATTAATAAATTGCAAATTTCCGGCACCGTTTGCACTCATGCAACCCCATAACATTACGTTGCCACCTCCGTGCTTAACTGAACATTTTGTATTCTTTCGCTGCATTTCGGTATTAGCTTTCCGCCATACTTTATTACCACAGTCAGGCCCAAAAATGTTAAATTTAGTTTCATCACTAAAGATTACTTTCCGCCAAAACTCGGAGTTTTCATTTATATACTTCTTTGCGAATTCTAATCGCTTCTTTCGATTTTGCTCACTAATCAACGGCTTGATACGTGGTGTTCTCGCATTGTAACCAGCAGCCCTTAGCGTTCTACGTACGGTTTCATCACTGATTTGCATTCCAAGGCTTTCGGCGAGACCCCGATTAATATCTGGAGCAGAAGTTCGTGGCTGTTCCTTGATTTTTCTTATTATAACAGCTTTATCACGGGGCTTAAGCTTTTCTGGTCTCCCTGGTCGCTGCCCCAACTTCAGTGAATTCCTTTGTAAAATACTGTGGACAGTTGAAATACTTTTATTAGTATATTTCGCAATCTCTTTTAATTTTTTCCCCTCTTTTCGTAGGTTATATATTATTTTCCTTTCCTCGTAAGTGCTTTCTTTCGATTTTCGACCCATATTGTATTCAATTTCACGTACTTATAATAAACAGCACTACCAAAATATCTAAACTCACTGAAATTTCAATTCCGATTAAAGACAAATTCTAGCTGACAGTAATAACGTGTGCTGACGTGGATAACGGGGTTTTACCGAAGCCGTGGATAACGGAATTTATACAGTGTAATAATTTTTTACGAATACTTTTGTAATGTAAATTTGCCTAGTTTTTGAATTGAAGTACTATTTGGTTATGTTTTCGTTTGAAAAAATTTATGTTTTGCTTTTAAATAAAACTATAAGCCATAATAAACTAATTAAAATAGTTTTTGAATATTAACTGTAAATAGAAAGAAAATGCTGATACTCTTATTTCGAAAAAATATTTTTCCGAATACTTTTGTGTGTCACTGTATGTGGGGTAAGCGCAAATTGATTTAAAAAGCGCATACAGTGGCCATAGACACAACATTGTGGGCGGAATAACTTTTGTATTTGCTTGAGATTTCCGACGGAATATTCCTGTCATTAACAGATGTACGCGAGCAGATATTATCAAAGCAACAATATCGTCGCCCTTATGGACGCTAGTTGGCGCTGAAAGCGCGTAGTTGTAGTTTTAATCGTCGCATAGGGTCATGCTATACCTTTTTGGAAAGCTCATTTCACGCGCTAGCACGTGTTTGATTGATTGTCGTTTCTTTTAAGTCGTTCGTGAGTTATAGCGCCGCAAACATGGAGCAAAATAAAAAGAAAATACGGAATATTTTACAGTACTACTACGATAAATCGGTGGTCGAAGATGCGCCACGCTCCGGAAGGCATGTCGTCGAAAATTGCGATAAAATCGCTGAATTGGTCGAGCGAGACCGGCATAGTAGCAGCCGTAGCATCGGCCAAGAGCTGGGCATGAGTCATCAAAAATTCATTTCAATTTCAATAAAAAACAAAAATTCAATACAAATGCCGCAAGACTTTTTTGACAACCCATTATAAAAACCGAACGAATACCATGGAATCACTGACGGTGATTTTCCACAGCAACTGCTTAAGCTTTCGGAAGGAAAGACTTAAGCTTCTTCTTCTTTATCGCTTACGCGGTTATAGCCGAGATAACAACAGCGCGCCAGTCGTTTCTTCTTTTCGCAAGGTGGCGCCAATTGGAAATTCCAAACGAAGCCAGGTCCTTCTCCACCTTGTCCTTCCAACGGAGTGGAGGTCTTCCTCTTCCTCTACTTCCCCCGGCAGGTACTGCGTCGAATACTTTCAGAACTGGAGTGTTTTCGTCCATCCGGACAACATGACCTAGCCAGCGTAGCCGCTGTCTTTTAACTCGCTGAACTATGTCAATGCCATCGTATATCTCGTACAGCTCATCGTTCCATCTAATGCGATATTCGCCGTAGCCAATGCGCAAAGGACCATATCTTTCACAGAACCTTTCTCTCGAAAGCTCTCAACTCCGACTCATCAGTTGATGTCATCGTCCAAGCCTCTGCACCATATAGCAGGACAGGAATAATGAATGATTTATAGATTTTTGGTTTTGTTCGTCGAGAAAGGACTTTATTTCTCAATTGCGTACTTAGCCCGAAGTAGCACTTGTTGGCAAGAGATATTCTGCGTTGGATTTCGAGGCTGACGTTGTTGTCTTGATCCTGGTTCAAGTTTCAATGTAAGTTCATGTCCATGAAAGTTTCTATGGTTCCATAAGTATTCATCAATGCAAAGAGAACGTATTGTTTAGATAATGTTGTTTAAGCATTATTTAAGTATTCTCTAACTGCACTTGTTCTCTTTTCAGATAGTTCAAAAAAGCGAATAAAGAAAGTCAGCGAATGTAAGGGCTAATTCGTAAAATTCAGCGATCAGTATGCCCACTAACTGGCGAAGAAATCGAAAATGCTCAGACAAAAATTGCTTCCACTCTGCTCTTAACAACACTAGTTGCAGCTTGGGAAATGGACGAGAATTTAAAATGCGTAGAATTTGCGACAGCAGCGGTTAGTAATGTATACAATTTCTTCAATAAACAATATTTATTTAGCATAATATTTTCCATTTACAGACACAATTTGTTTTAAGGATGAAAGGCAATTAAAACAGTGTATGTGATGTGTTGCGGCATCTGTATACTAATGAATTTCTGAGTTTGGGTAACCAGGACGGTAGGGATGGCAAGTAACCACTATCAAAATTTCCAAAATATTATATGGTAAATTTAATACATACATATTTACCCAAAAAGATTTGTTTTAAATTGATTTTAACTTTAACCTTAAATGACTTTTAAAGGAGTGAGTATATCGAAAAATTGTCAAGACTTTTTTTGTAGAGCATTCAATTCTGTACAAGAATATGACTTTTTATTCCTACAAACGAAAAAGTTCCAAAGAAAAAAAATATTCGTAGAAAGATGCAAAATCCCATGTAATTTCAATGGGAAATGTATCGTGTTTGGGGCAAGGTTTATTATGAAAAATAAAAGCTTTTTATGGTCTGATATTTTTTTTTAGATGAAAAACTAAAAGTTTAGGGGGCGTCTCGTCAAAAATAATCAATTTGGTAAATAACGGACACCCTAATATATATATAATAATATTAGGGGTAGATTATCGACTACTCTCATTCCAAATATATCCCGGTAATTGACGGAAAGATATTGGTATCGGAGCAACGTGTTTATTTAAGACACTCAACCAATTTAACAAACCTTGCTAACATAGCAGCGGAAACGGTAAAATTAACCAAATAATTCCCTCAGCCGCACATGCGAAAACTGCTAGACGTGGATACAGATCATATTAGAAATTTATTGTGCGTACTAAAAACGCACCACAGGCAAGAAGCTTAGACCTCTTGGGCTCAGTACTCAAGGTGATAGCAGGCACGCCTGATGCCTCTGATTTTGAAAAACATACTTACACGGTGAACGAAATATTTAAAACTAAAAAAAAAATTATTGGTTAACACACCCATTGAATGAAACAATATTAGTAAGAAATATAATATTAGTAAATGAAATATCGAACATGATACTCACAATTACACTAGCTAAGGCGGATTATTAATGTGCAAAATATATCAGAATTTGGTACTGGAGTTTTGTAGGATAATCCAAACTAGTCGAAACATATTTTCTGTTATGTAGCACATTAGAGTTGCAGCAACTGGAAGACATCATTACAAAGGGAAATCTCTCACAAGTGAAACCAGCGACGGAAAAATGTATGCCTCTATGTACGTAATATATACACATACTCGTCTTTAATTATTTAAAAGTAAACTTGTACTTTTTTTGATACTTTTTTCATCTTGCTGCTTTAAAAGTTCAGATTAGAAAACTGACTTAATACTGACTCGGAGTCATTCTCTGATTCTTCTTCCCCTTCTGCGTTGCTACACTCGTTACTTCATTCAAACGCGATATAAGCTCTGTTTCATCAAAATCAATGAATGTAGACAATTCCGTTTCATTCACTTCTAGTATCTTCAGATCACAAAATTATTTCTGGTTAAAAAAATGTTATTTTTGCGTAAATAACAAATCATCGTCAGAGTCACTACTCAACGACCCAGTTTTTACGAACCTCGTTTTGTGAAAACAGTTTCGGAGTATTTCAGGTTGTTTCCAAACATTTTTGATAAAACATAAAGTCAACACGTTCTTTTGGCCCTTTTTGAACTCTCAATTTCGGACAATACTGGCAAAAATATTAACTTTGTATTTTTGAATGTCATGATCCTGTTATGTGAAGTACCAAAACCTTTCTTCTCGTTCTTATCACTTTTCTTCCGAATTGGTGCAGCCATTTTTTCTAAGCATTTTTCATAAAATATAAAGCCTCCAACATGGTGATTGATTTTGCAAATTCTGTGGCGCTTTTGAGCTCTAAATTTTGGGAAAACACTAACAAAAATATTAACTTTTTATTTTTCATGTACTTTACTTCTGGGTTCATTTAATAGAGCTTTAGGACGCTCTTTTGTAGAATGCGGTCACGAGAATATAATTTTTTAATTTTGTCAATTGAAGCTCTACTAATCGAACGCGGCGCTCTTTTAACCTTTTTAGCATCATTTGCAATCTAAATAATAGAGATTTCACTGTATATGTGAATTATTTGTTTTAACTTCTTTTACTTTTATATAAGGAGAATGTCATTTCATTTGCAATTTAATATGAAGAATTTTATTTTTAATATAATACAGATACCAATTACACAAATGAATCAGTCTATAATAAATAAATAATAAAGAATTAAATTGTTGTTGATATTCGGGAACAAAAGGGAACAATTATATTAAAATCATTCTCAATCAATACACCTTTTATTTAATATTAACTAAATTTAATGCAAACGGAACACAAAAATGGCAAAGATCTAAAAAAACAAGTAAAGAACGACAATTTTGCGATTTATGTATAAGCATCAAAATGGAGGCAAATGTTCAAGTGGTAACTAAACTTCATACTCTCGCAATTTGTAAGAATGAAAGCAAGGATCAGGTGTTGGTTACAAACTTATAGTATCGGTCCAATTTAGTTACATTACTATAATTTCTTTTACGAGATGTTATTACAAGAATATTATTACAAACTAAAAAATGTTTGAACGATGATATATTAGATATGTATATGAGAGCAAAAGGTAAATATTCACACGTTTTTGCCAATTATCAGAAAAAGATCCTATCTGAATTTTAATACTACATCTCACAAATTAACTGTTATTTTCTCTACAAAGTTATAATCGGCATATGGGGACTTCAAAAATATGGTCCGATTTCGGTGAGTTTTGGTAAAATATGGTGTACATAGAATGTTGAATGTAGTTAGAATCATATGGAATTTAAAATTCCGATATTTGGAAGTAAGGATATGGGTGTAAAAGTTTTTGGCTGTTTTCACATTGTAATATGATAATGGTAGGATAATGTTATGTGAGAAATTCGGTTGATAATAACACAGGCCAATACTCAATTTGCTTCTTTGAATTTATCAACTGATACTAGTTAATTTGGGTGCTCTGAATTCAAATCTGTAATCAGTTTGTCTCTATCAGCTCTAGTTTTCATGATATAGCTTTTTTATACCCTCCACTTAGCTTATGACCTAAAAAAAAAATAAAAAAGCTATATCATAAAAACTAGAGCTGATAGAGACAAACTGATTACAGATTTGAATTCAGCGCGCCCAAATTAACTAGAATCAGTTGATAAACTTTTAATGCGAAATTTTTTTTCAGGTCATATACTAAGTGGAGGGTATAAAAAAGCTTTTTTTTTAATTTTGTCGGGCTGTGTAATGGAGTAGTTCCTCAAGTATGGAACCTAGGCCGATTTCATTCGCATCTTGTTTAACCCTGGTCGAGACCAATGGTGCTTGGCTAGGCCAAGTGATGTTTACATATGTACATTTGTATGGAAATACGTGTTGTATTTACGCTCATGTATGTACAATATAGATACATTTTTGAAATTTCTTACCTCTCGATTTGGTTGAAATCAAATTGACTGCCTTGTTCACGCTTGGCGTGGCAATAGCGTTCACAAAAAATGTAACATTTTGAGAAAAATTACATTTTTTCTTATCCTTTTAAAACGCTCTAGCTCTAAAGTATTTGACCTAGGTGGGTCAAATAAATTGCACCGGTTAGGTAATTTTAAGAGCTTTCAGGAAATGTATGCCCCCAAGGCCCCACCGGGGGCGTGGCAATAGGCGAAAATGGGTTTTCACCACGTCCCCCCTTTTGTTTCATTACAGTTGGGGAGGGTATGGGGCCGGGAGGGATCAAAACCATTTTGCGAGTTAGTTCACCTCTGGTGCTTTCAGGAAGGCTCTCAACCTCCCCTCTATCCCTACCAGGGGCGTGGCAATAGCGTTCACAAGAAATGTAACATTTTATTACATGTTTCTTAACCTTTAAAACGCTCTAGCGGCTAAATATTTGACCTAGATAAACATACAAACCAATTTGGACATGTAACGAACATGAAAACAGATACATCAACCGTGCGAAGTGATAGAAACATACCAAAGTTCATATATTTTCATACAAAATATATAAGGTCTAGCCAAGCACCATTGGTGCACTAAGGTGTAATATTATAATATCCTTTTTTCGTCCTTTTCGATACGATATCCTTGAATTTTTTTTTCTGAATTCTATAGACAATAAAATTCTAGGAAGCTACCTGGAAGCGCAAGTCGTTTGCTACACTCTTAACATATTTAAATAACATTTAAAAACAAAATATGACTGGCCAGACCTGAGGGTCTCGATGAGGGTCAAATAACCCTGAATTTGTATATGTATAATATGGGCTGGGTAAATTTGTGCAAATAATTAGTCCCCTATGTCTGCCATAGCTTTCTGTCTCTGATTGACTTTACGCAGTCTTTTTGATTCATTGTAATCCATACACAACTTCACCGAATAACTAATTTTCAATTCATATGCAATACACTGAATTCGTCCCTGATTTTTCACATAAAAGAGGATAAAACTCTATAGGAGCCTATATCAAAATATGCCCACAGTGCAATGGTGGAAGCTCATATCTCGGGACCTGCTCTATAAATTTCAACCCGAATTCGGTACATAACATTATTTTGACTTTCCTGTGTGGAGCTTTCTATAACATAATTTTAAATTTCATCTGATTATTTCAGTTTACAGTATACAAATCAAGCACCAATGAATGCATCGGAATAAAACTTTGCATGAATAGATGCATTTAAGATTTCAGCTGATGACCAAAATTTGTCAAAGCAACATTTGTAGTTAATGTTAAAATAAGGCCTGTTTTTAAATTATTTCTTATGTTTGATATATTCATACTTTCATATGTATGTATATTAGGGTGATTCAAAAAAAAAAATTTTTTTTTTTTCAATTGGTACTCGCAAAAATAGGTTCCTAGACACCTCTAAGAAATCCTCTCCAAATATGAGTTTTTAATTGTAACGGGAAGGTCCTCCGCCTAACGGTTTTCTATTTTTTCTTATTATCAGATAGAAAAATTTATATCTCGCTTCCAACTACTTGAAAAAATATTTTGTTAATTAGGTTTTGTAGGAAATTGAATGCTCTAAAATATGGTCTCTTATGATTTTTTCGTAAACCCAACCGTTTAAAGATATTAACGGTTGAAATTTGACTATTTTTGGAAAAATTCTTTATTTCTTATTAATTTTATAACTCAATGAAAAAAATTATTATGAATGATAAAACACACATAGTTTTGTAGGAAATTTACTGCTCTATAAAAATGGTCTACTATGATTTTCGATTAAGTTAAGCGTTTACGAGATATTCATCGTCAAACATCAATGCATATTAAGGGTGGATCAAAAAAAAATTTTTTTTTCGTTTGATACTCTGAAAAATAGGTTCCTAGACACCTCTAAGAATACCTCTCCAAAAATCTATTCATAATAATTTTTTTTTATTGAGTTATAAAATTAATAAGAAATAAAAAATTGTCTCAAAAATAATCAAACTTTACCTGTTAATATCTTTTAGACGGTTGGGTTTACGAAAAAATCATAAGAGACCATATTTTAGAGCATTCAATTTCCTACAAAACCTAATTAACAAGATATTTTTTCAAGTAGTTGGAAGCGAGATATAAATTTTTCTATCTGATAATAAGAAAAAATAGAAAACCGTTAGGCGGAGGACCTTCCCGTTACAATTAAAAACTCATATTTGGAGAGGCTTTCTTAGAGGTGTCTAGGAACCTATTTTTGCGAGTACCAATTGAAAAAAAAAAAAAAATTTTTTTGAATCACCCTAATGTATATACTTCATTACATACTATACATATGTCTATAACAAACTGTCATAATATATTAAAAGAACTAAATATATTGCAATAGTGATAAATGTACATATTATCGTATGCATACATACATATGTATTTTATCAATAAAAACTTATATTCACATGTATCATGATCACAAAATATGTGTTTACGTTCTATACATATAATAGAACAGGAACTAAGCATCCTAAGGCAGAATGTAATGTCGGTTGTAACATATTACAACCTGGTCAACAAAAAATTTTTTAAATTTAATAAATAAAACAATTATGACACATGGAAACAACGCGGATATTACAAAAGAATTAAACAAAAAGAAAAGGAACTATGCCCTACGAATTTTATAACAGGATTAAATACCCCACTAAGGGACATACTATTTTCTCTAAACCCACAATATTTACCTGATGCTTTAGCAAAAGCTCTGGAATTAGAATCAAATATCCAAAGAGCTCCAGTTGCATAAAATTTTTCATACAATAGAAACAAGCCAAAGCCACTATATACAAATAATAATTTAAGATTTCCTCAAAGGAACAGCCCAAATAACAATATACGTTATAATTTTCCTAACCGGCACCTACGGATATACAAGTAGATCCATCTGTATCTAGTTTTTATAACAGAGATTTTAATGTAAGGGTACAACAAGGTAATAGAAATTTGAATCGAAATATAAAACCAATATAAATCATCGCAAATATTCAGGTTAATAGGGCTCAAAACCAAGAAGCACATGGTATAAATGAACCAAGTGAAAGTAATCGTAGATTTCGCCCGGATGAAAAAAAATTAGAGAATTAATAATATAAATGACAGCCATTTCTTAAGCTAAGAGGGGATGAACTCCCCTATCTCAAAATTAAATAAAAATCTAAAAGCTCTAGTCGGTACGGGAGTAACCTCGTGCTACTTTAAACCTGGGGTTTACAATAATAAGCACGAATTAACCATTTATAAGCGCATAAAAACCGTGAATGGCTATTCAATTACCAAATATTACCACATAATAACCATATTTGGAGTCGAAGTAATTTTCTATGAAATAGAAGGATTATAATCCTTTTGGAATACAATTTCCTTAAAACCATTGAGGCATTTATCGATGTGTCCAATGGGAAAATTAATTATTTGGTAAAAAACAACATGGAAAATGAAAATAGAAGTATGAACAGTTATTTTGAAAATAAAACTCGGGAAAAGTTGAAACTCAAAGAGACAATTAAACATGATGAAAATACAAATAAAAATAAAAATATTAGAATTGTGGAACAAACAAGTTCTACAAAGACAGCCGAAGATTTTACAGGCAATATTATATAAAAAAAAAAATATATTTTGGGACAAAAGGATCCTAAAACACAAGCTGAGTTTTACACCGGCACCGTGAATAATAATATTCGATATTGGGTGAAAGAAGAAGTGAATGACGATAGTGATTATTATTCGGTAATGAATTCCGAAAAGTCAAATACTGAAAATCAGGATGAAAAATTAACTGAACTTACTTAACTTACGCATAAGGCGTATGTAGTAAGAGTTCGTATGGGTAGTTCCAAAAAAGGATACATGGAATGATGGTTACCAACACTTAGACTGATAACCGATTACAAAAGAATCAATGATCATGCAATTTGTGATCGTTATCCGATTTCAGATACTAATATAATCCTGTCAAATTAAATAGGTAAAGCAAAATATTTTTCAAGCATCGATCTAGAATCAGGATTATATAAAATCCTTATGTCAAAGAACGATATCGAAAAATATGGTATGGAAACAGAATTGCCGATAAAGTTGGTTCCATCAGCTGTTTTATATGTTTTTGGTTACGGCACCTATAATTGAACCCTAATTTATTACTATAGTAAACAAGCCCTCACGTCAATTCTGTGATGTTTATTGGTTGACAGGAGACACTTGAGATAACTGATTGATTGATAGAACTATACATGAAAATTATTTTATACTACGATTATTATATTATATTTTAATATTGTATTGTCATCTGGTCGATATGTGGATATTCTATCCAGCAGCAATAGAAAAATTATCGTTTAAGATTGAAAATTTAAACCAGAATGTATTTTTCAATGCTGAATAAAAAATAAAACTAAAAACAAGAAAGGAAGCGCTAAGCTCAGGCGCAACCGAACATTTATACTCTTACAACTTACAAGAATAAAAGCCGGGGTAATACTTTAAGGTGTGACACCAGTGGCGTAGCTACAACTTCGGGCGCCCGGGGCCAAGGATGTTCTGCCGCCCCCCATTATCTACCTACCTACAAGTTTCATGAGGTAGTTCGAACAAAAGTGAATTTTTACAAAATATCTTCGATATTAAGTATATAAAATTTAGGAACTAGAAGCCACGCTAATTCTGAAGTTCCACAATTCTCACAATGCGGTTTTTTTTACAAGACATCTTATTAAAAGCCATAGAAAAACCCCATTTTCTCCCTATATCTTGTACACTTTTGACACAATTTGCAGGAATTTTTGCCCGAATTGGAGTTTTTAAATACCATTTTGCCGCCCCCAAGAGTTGCGCCCGGGGCGACAGCCCCCTTCGCACCCCTCTAGCCACACCACTGTGTGACACCAAGCATATAGAGCAGTGGTTCCCAAACTTATTTTGTCTACCGCCCACTTTGAGAATAAATATTTTTTTAGCGCCCCCATTTTTTCACCTATTTAAAAACCACTATAACTTCAAATTAATTATTGTGACTTATATATGTATATTAACGGAAAATTCGAAACGAAACTTTTACTATAACGAGCAACTTGAAACCTGAGCGCAGTAGGTAACATACAACGGCGCTTAGGTCTCAAGTTAATTCTTACGGGCTCCACCTGCCAATAAGAATGATTATTGAAACACAACTTTATAGTACTAAAACAGAGAATCTTTTATTAAAAAAAAAACTAAAATAATCGATAATGAAGGATGAATCTGATGCTGTTTAATAAGTTTGTTAATATCTGGTTCCAATTTACTCAAGAAGTCGCCACGTTCGGTAAAAGGCAAACGATTTCAATTTTTAGTAAGCAGTGTTGTCACAGCACTATATCCACGTTCACACAAATATGACGATGGGAATACTATCAAGAATCGTTGAACGATTGACCACAATCCAGGGTACAATTGCGAGATCGGTTTTTGTAGCCAAAATTCTTGGTAACCATTTTTGAACTTGATTTTATATCCCCGTTTGTTGTCAATTCTATAAGTTCTTCTTCCAGCTGAGCTGACATTGCTGTGTTGACATTTGAAAACGGATCCAACACCCAGTCTGGTATTTCCAAGTTCAAAATGTCCTGGTATCGTTCGGTGAAGTCAATGTGGAGGTTTTCCAAATGTTGGCAGTAGGCAAACAATTCGTCGTTACTGCATGATACTGATAAATTCGGAAAATTGTGAAAGTCACGTCTGCCCAGATTCTTTTTGTGTAGAAGCAGTTTGGCTACGAAAGTAGCAACGACGTTTTTTGTTTTAATTAAATTTAGTTTATGGCCTTGCACTTGGAGATTCATGTCATTGAACAATTTATACAGGTCTGTCATGTAAGCTATACCATTCTTCAATGTTATGAGCTTGTCTTGAAATTTTGTATCTTTAGTTTCCAAGAACTCTATGACAGAGTCAAACAGGTTGTAGAATCGAGTCAGACAATTGCCTCTTGACAGCCAACGAACTTCAGTATGAAACAACAAACGATTGAAATCGACGTCATTAGTAACACAAAGCTGATGAAATAATCTATCATTCAAAGAGCTGTTGCGGATTTTATTGACTGCTTTGATGACATATTGCAGTGATTGAAATAGTTTTTCACTTAAGTTTCTAGCAACTAAATGTTGTCTATGAATAACGCAATGTACACCAAGGACATCTGGAATTTTATTTTTTAAGTGCGCTATTAAGCCTTTATGGCACCCTATCTTAGCCGGAGCGCCATCCGAAGCAATTGAAATAATATTTTTCAAAGGAATCTCTCATCGCAAAACTTTTCCAATATATTGAATATGATTTCGCCTTTTGCATCGGTCTCTAAATTTCTAGCAAATAATAGTTCTTCACATATTTTCTCATCTTTAATAAACCTCACGTAAGACAGCAACAATGCTTCATTAGTTGGTAAAGTGGACTCATCGAGCTGAATTGAGAATTGGCTTGTCCTCAGGTGATCGCACAATGATTCTTCAATGTTTTCAGCCATTTCATCAATTCGTCTTTGCACAGAATTATTACTCAAAGGAATTTTTAATATCTGCGGCCGGTTTATGAAGCACGGTAGTTATTACTTCATTTATTGCTGGCAATATTAACTCTTCTGTGATGTTATGTGGTTTGCCTTTTTGAAAAATTAACAAAGAGATATTGTACGAAGCTCGAAGTCCGTCGTCATCTTGCTAAACAGCCGCCGAAAATAGTTTTGCTACACTTGGCTGAGTATTATGCTTCTTCTCTAGGTCTTGAAAATATGCTACATTCTTGTCTCTCTTATCTGGATGCATTTTATTCAAATGATCTTGCAGTCTTGAAGGCTTCATCGCTTCATTCCAAAATGTTTTTAGACATAGAAGACGAAGGATCTTTCTCCTTTTCGTATTATCTTATTTTTCCCAGAAATACATTTGAAAGAAAGGATAAAGATCCTTCTTTTATTTTTCACATAAAAGATTTAAGGAGTTCTAAAGCTCAAAACTTGCGCTACATCAGCTACCTATCCGACGTCATTTCGCTAGTGATAAAGTAAATTATTCAAGAGCGCAAAGCATGCGCTACATCAGCTCGAACCTACCTACCCTTCGCCTTTGCGCAAATGATTATCTTATGATAGCAAATGCCCAAATACAGATTTGGTAATGTCAATAGCAATACGTTTGACAGTTAGTATTCTATAAATTGTATCCTGTCGAAATGCGCCGTTATGAAACGGAGCGACCGATTGACATGATTTTCATTTTTTCTATATTCAATAAAATAGGACAGATATATGAACTACGCGGAGAGAAGTATAGAACCGAGTTTGAGCAATCTTTTAATTCATATTAGTTGATGTCCACAAGTTTTTGTTGAGAGCCGAGAGCTCATGTTGTCGTTTTCCAAGAGGCCTCATAGCTAAATAAAATTACAAATAACCCCCCAGACCTCTACACAACGCCCCCATTTTCTTTCTGGGTCTCTTACCGCCCCCCTTGACACCTGCAGCGCCCACAAGGGGCGTTATCGCCCACTTTGGGAAACACTGCATTAGGCGAATATGTGTTTGCTATAGCATCTACAATCAATTATACAATTTTTGTATAAACAATTTGTTAAATAAAATTAATTTATTAGTTTATAATGAAAAGATTTTAATCAAATATACTATTCCACACACAGACTTTTTGAAAATCTATGTAAATATATTTTGCTTACAATTTTAAATTGTCACTTCGACTGGTTTTGTATAGGTAAGCTAGGTAGGTGGGTTGTCTCATTTTCCATTTTTTCAGGTAGAGGGGTTCAAATAAGGGGTAGGTAGAATATTTCTTTGTGTATTTAAAATTTTTATGAATTCTTGTTTTATATTGAAAAATCTATTTTTTCTTCTATGAGATTTACCAATATTGTGAAATATAAACGAATATAACTTAAATCGTATTCTCCGCCATTAGATTCGGTGACAATTTTTAAAAAGCTCACATCGACGTGACAGCCAAAGTTAAAAAAAAGGAGTTTTCTCTGCAGTTGCTTCTCGGAGGCATTTGGAAAACTAGTATCTGAATTTTTTTTTACTACAAAAATTTTGTTATAAGTATTAATTTTTTTATTACCTAAAAGTCACATGTTTTGCATTATTTGATATTATTTCTTCTGGTGCGCGGTTATATTTATATACATAAGTATATCTATATAAAGTATACTTTCTTTAAGGATATACATATGTATATTTTAGAATGCTCGTATACATATGCTACTCAAATGTCGCCAAAACTAGTTATACCTTGAACAGGGTATATTAAGTTTCTCACGATGTTTGTAACACCCAGAAAGAAGAGTCGGAGACCCTATAAAGTAAGATAAGATTTTAAGCAGACGTCCACTAAAAAGGCACACACAAAAGACGTATTTGGTTGATGATAATTAGAACAAAAACATTTACGAATTTCTGTATTATCTTTGCAAGTTATTAAAATCAAACTGCTCATTACTTTTCAGCAACAGCTCGATGTAACCTCTTTCTTACTTGATGTAACATAGACAAGTGTGGCATGGATGAAGTTTTGAAAAAGAATGAAAAATTGTGATCTGCAAACAGACGCAAAACAATATTCCCGTACAAGGTAAAGGACTTTTCGGTGGTGCTTTACTGCTACAGTTTGGTGATTTCAAAAAACACTATCTGACATTCACATGGGACATCTACTCCAACAAATTGTTTGACATTGTCAAAGGTAAAATTCAATTGTACCTACTTATACTATTACACAATATATTTGACCACCAAAAATTTACTACAACTTAAATTACCCAAATATGAATTAATAAAAAATATTTTTCCGGATTGCCGACATAATTATGTACATACTATCATCCCTATTCTGTGCACTTGACAAATTAATAAAATATTGACAATTAACTCAAATATTTATCAAGAGAGAAATATTTTGGTATTCTGTGTCAATCTTGATAAAAGTAAAAGCTTCAATTCGCAAAGCTACAGCTCGCACACTTCTCGAAAGGGACGACTGACTCATGGGCAAGTTAACGTTGTTACCTACACATTTCTGGTATGAGCTGTGTCCAAAGAAGTTCAAGAACCCTTACAGTTAAAGGTAGTGATTTTTTGAGTTTTCTGATTATCGTCTGGGGCCAGTTCATCAATTAGGCGACTGCAAATTTCACGAGTTATTCGAAAATTTTGCACAAAGGTATTCTCGCTCAAAGAAAATTCCTACTCTCACAATTTTCATCTTCGTTTAACAATAATAACAAAAGTAAAATATCTTCCATTTTTACGACAAGATGCACAATCAGATATTTAATTCATAACGAGCACTGTCAAGAGCATTTGACATCTTATCTACTTATAAAGAAAAGAGCTTTTTATTTCAGACACATTTGCAAAAAATTTGTTCTTTTTAATAATTCCAAAAATTATTATTATTTCTAAAAATAAAACGTTTTATTAAAAATTCATATAGGGTTTCATTCAAGTATTACGTTATGCAATTTTTCACTGTTTTTAACACCTCGCTCCCACCGCGTAACAAATCGTAACTTATTTTATTTACTTTTCTATAATTTTGCATAACAACATAACTTTGAATTCAAATCTAAATGTAAATATATTTTAAATATCAGTCTCGACTACACATGTCATGTTTCGTATTAAAAAGGAGGATTGAAATTGTAAACTTAACATGACTAATCATCTAAACATTCAGTCAATGGATTCTTAATAAAATTTTTAATAGAATCACTTTTTGCAAATCGTTTTTGGGTATATATACTACATAATTCTCGTAATTTTCGTCCATCCACTCAACATCTTCAAAATCGGAAAACTTAAAATTCCAGATGTTCTATTCCCAAAAATGTTAGAATTGAAATTACAACAAGTATTTATTGTTACTTTTTAGACTGTGACAATTGTTACAAAAACAAATTGCACTATAAAAATTCATGTGACGTAATACTCTCATATAGCATGTAAATTGCAAACAAAAACGTAAACACTTTTATAGTGAAAAAGTTTTCCAAAAATTAAAAAAATGATGTTGTAGAAAAAAATCTGTCATTTTGAAATAAAAAAAATGTATCTATTGACTCCGAAATTGCCAATTAAATGGATGATTAAAAGAGAATGTGGTTACGACTGTTGTGCTTGTTTAAATTTGTATTTTGTTTGTGCGGTTAAAAGTTGCCATAAAATATACCAAATATATGATATAAAAGTTGCCAAAGGAATCGTTAACGTTTTGTGAGCGAAATATCATAATAATAAGATTTACTACAAATGTCAGAATATTTTCACCATAATTTCATTTAAATAGGATGGTTTTAAAAACCTGGTATTAGTTATATGGGGGTTGGAACAAGTTTAAATCAGATTTTATCAAATTTAAGCACAGAGATGCTTTGTTAGAGGAAAAGTACTTCCACTAAATGTAATTAAGATAATTCACATATTGAGGCACAAAGTCAAACGAAAGTTTTAAAGTTTTTCTGTTAAGTATATGGGGGCTAAAGAAAATATTGTTCCGCTTCAAACCGTTTTTGACATGCAGACAAACAAATTCTCAGAAAAGGATTTTTTTCGAACTTCACTTACATATTACACACATTAACTGATGTTTTCGGGAAAACATCAGACATACGCTGTTCGGTGCAAATTTCCGGTATGTGGGGCCTATATAGTTATAGTTCGATTTGGACAATTTTTCCAAACTCAATTGGATAATTCACAGCTTTCTTGCTATCGCAAACAACATGTATCACACCAGGTCCCCTGCAGCAGCTTATGAGCTGAATGGGTAGTTCTGCCTTCATCTAATAAACTTGATGCAATTAGCAATGCGATGCCATTTTGGATCATTTTTTATCATCAAGAAGTTGCGTAATGTTCTGAGAATTTTACCTGGTACATCAAACAAAAAATGTATCTTGCTCTGCCGGAACTGACAGCATAATTCGATCATAAATTGTTTTTTGTGATCATTAGTATTGGAGCATTGCGAGACACATTCGCTGTCAATTCGAAAGTATCATCCTGCAGTTTAATAATTATACAAGAAACATAACTTTTTAAATATGACTGTTTCCTACCTATTGGTGGGTATATGAAATAAAAAGTTTGATTTCTTGTTGTAAGACAATTGAATAACTACAATCGATGTCAGAGCCGTAACTAGGGCGTGGCGAAGGTGGCACCCGCCACGGGCGCAACAGTCGCAGAGGCGCAACGTAGGTTGAGCCTACATACGCCTGACGAAATATCGGTTGCTGAGCGTCCGAAAGAGCTACCGTCTGAAACTGGTGCGTCACCCACGGCGGGCGAAACAAGAGACATAGGGCGCGAACGGACCGAAAAAACTGCAGCGCCAGAGCCAGTGCAGTGGGCAGCAATGCGGCAGTACCATACGTGCCAGTGCAGCGAATGTAATCGTCGCGAGGCGCGCACAAAGCAAGGGCACCCGTGGACGTCCTATTCCAGAAATCGGGGGCGCCACGCTATTAGTGCGAGTCTGTCAGTCCTGTTTCTGTGCCCACTGCCGGCCGTGCCGTGTGTTGTGCTATAGGCCAGTCAGCCACAATCTGTGTTCATCTGTGATCCAGGTGACAAAACGCATGCTTTTTTCAATAACATATGATGCAATGATGTAAAATTGTGCAAATTGTAGATTTTGTTTTCCATAGACAATGAGGACTATCAGAAGGTGCTTTCTGATTTTCGGTATAACTTCCGGTTTAGCCGGAAATACTATCAATTTTTGTCTTTCAAACGACACATACATGTTTTTTCTTCAGTTTTGGAATAAACATTCATTCCCCTCTAGAATAATATACAATGTGCATAAATTCCAAGAAAATAGTATTTGAAAATTGTATCCTAATCTAGCAATATCAACTACACATCAAGGTTCCTATTTATAATATCCATGGAAACTTGCCATTAGTCGTTTTACGTTATTGTATAGGATAGTAGTTCCTATTCCAAAATCAAGGAAAAAATATGTAGGTGCCATTTGAAAAACAAAAATTGGTAGTATTTCCGGTCAAAGCGCAACTCACTCAGGTCGAGCACAGATGACTAGTGACGGAGAGATTGCAAAATGTAAATGCAATAATAAAAGGATTGCTGTCACAATTAACCATATACCGAGAGACTTTCTTCACAACAATTTTGCAATCATCAATTGTGACAGCTGAACAATTGCAAGTAACACCAGATTTCCAAGATACTCGAAAACGACCAAAGAAAATAATTTTGTGTGTATGTGAAGTAAATCGAATGCACTTAGATTTTATGAACTCTTGACGGAATGCCTGATCGGTAAATATGCATCATTATACATTGCATCACTATATTATATAATTAGCTCGTTGCACATTGTACATAGTGTAGTGGCCGGGAAATATGCCAGAGACAATTTTGTGTTCCTCTACAGTTAAATGGTGCTTCAGTAAGGATACGAGGTTAGTTCAATAAGTATCGCGAATATTGTATTTATTAAGAATGTGTTTATTTATTTATGAATATCTATTTTTCCAAAGCATCCGCACGTTTACCATACATATGTAATTCAAAAATTTCAGTGATGGTAGTTTTGGTAGATATATAGGGCGTTGGCCAACTTTGAAAAAAATAATGTAGAATGTAGATGGAACAGAAAAATATATAAAACTCATTATTAAAAATCGTATAAGGGTGAAAATTTAGAATATGTTTTTCTAATGCTGAATAACGAAAAAATAAAAACAAAAAGTTGTGTCCAAAAAAATAAAACTAGGAGTATTTGGGTGGATCACCCTTAACATTTAGGGGAATGAAAAATAGATGTAGGCTTGCTATTGTTGATAAAACCAATCAGAAGTTTGGAAATATTTTTTAGGTATATGGGATATAGGGGCAAAATTAAACTGATTTTAATATGCGATATATATGGCGGCCAAGGCAGGTTGTCACCCCATTTTAAGCAAAAAGATACATTATTATTGCGGTAAAAACTCGACTGGAAATTCCGAAATCTTTATATTAGGTATATGGTTGCTAAGGGATTTATTGATCCCATTTTTGATTAAAGGTCGAAATAGGAACTGGGGATCACGTATTCGGTATCTGTGCGCTATAAAAGATTTGCTGCGATTTGAATAATTTTTGGTTAAAATGTTGCACATCTTAAAAGCTCGTTTCGTGCACAGTTTTATCCTGATACATTAATTGATTCTGGATTTGTATAGTGGTAAATAGAGGAATCGGGCGGAATTTAAACTTATGTTATATGAGAAGTAGGCGTGGTTTTTGACTGAGTTCACCCGTTTTGCTTTTTAATATAGGAATGTCGAAATAATATTATCTTCCAAATTTGATTGAAATCGTTCGAATACGTCCCGAGATAAGATCTTTAACCTAAATAAGCCTACAAAGCTCTCTCAGGTGTAAAACTTTATTTCCCTTTTAGAAGGTGAGGCCACGCTTACTTATTTAAACATTTTTAAATCGCAGAAAATTCAATTCGGTTTACCAAATAACAGTCTTTTATTTTATTGTGGATTACGACGAATGGCATTTTGTGGGCGTGACAATAATCCGATCAACAAAAAATGCAAAATATTCACTGACTTAAGGAGCTTAGTAAATTTCAAAATGTAAATGTTTCAAATTTTGACGATCCGCTCCAATGGTGGTATTTCAATCAAAAAACGTATTTCAGTGACTGGTACACCCTCTAACAACAATATTTATAAATACATAATATGAAATTGTTTATTATAGACAGACGGTTTTTTTAAGAAAACAAAAGTTGAAAAATATCAATTCAACAAATTTACTTTACACAGTTAAACATTTATACACAACACAACTTTCAAATAAGGTATACATATATAGTCGATTATCTAACTATGGGGCAGTATTTAACAAAATTAGTTAATTTTGTGCTCACGCACATTTATGTATACCTAAATATATACCAATATTAGCAAATTAATAAGCTTTGTACTAAATCCAATTGCTTTTTTATTTGAAACCGACACATATTTATTAACACTCAACGGTACTGAATACATCTAAAGTTTTTATTAAGATTTGTTTATATATATTGCTTAACTGCAAAGGTTATACATTTTTTATCATTAAAGCTTTGTGATTTTTAAATGCATATTTATTTATCACTTACAATATGGAAACTTAGTATTTGAACTTTTATTAAACTTTTTGTGTGCTGCAATTGAAAAATAGTTAATCTTTCTTTAACTTTGACTACTTTTCTTATTAATAGTGTACTTTTGGAAAATCAATAACATCATTTAATAATAATTGAATAAATTTCTGATCTTAGTAGTTACCTTAATCAAATAATGCAAGAACAATACCCAGCAAAAATAAACGGTTTCAATAAACTTTTTATATATAATTAATATTTCTTGCATTCACTGTACTTTTCTTTTAATGACCATGTGTATTATAAACATTCAACCCCTGTTAAAGGCAAGTATAACAATACATACATACGTGAAGTCAACTGATACTGGCGAAACACACTCACTAAACCAAAGTAATTAATGTTAGAAGTCGGTATTCGGAAAATGTTTAACAATTCTTCAAAAAAGAAACATCTAATATCGATTTCCTGGGGTGGATGTACCTCATAGAAAGCGATAACAGAGTACCGATATCTTAAAAATATTCTTTTAACTTTTGTGATTGTAAGTGAGAATGCCAATAGACCAACTTTTATCCAACAAATTGCGAAAGAAAAACCTTTCTTTATTTTTATAACGTTTTTATATTAGCTTCCTCCGTATGTTTGTAACTCTTTTCAGTGACACTAAAATTGATTAGCAAAACAATCAACAAAAAATGCACGTAAAACTATTCAGCTGTCATTCGAAAATTAAAAAATAAATATAGCTTAAAACAAATAAGAAGGGCATTTTATACTCTTGCAACTAGCAGGAATCAAAGACCAACTTTTATCCAACATATTGCGAAAGCATTACAAAACGTTTCTTTATTTTTATAACGTTTTCATATTAGCTTCCCTGTATGTTTGTATGTTTGTAACTCTTTTCAGTGGCACTAAAACTGATTAGCAAAAAATAAAAAATGCTCCTAAATCTACTCACTGTCATTTGAAAATTAAAAAATAAATATAGCTTAAAACAAATATGAATGGCATTTTCTACACTTGCAATAAGCAAGATTCAAAGCCTGGGAAATACTTAAAGTTTAAAACGTTAACCAGACATTCGTAATACAAGAAATTTTATATACAACACACATATACTCATACAATGACCGACATATTCTGCATAAAGTCTGTTGGTACAAGTAAGAAAGATCTAATTTCGAGTGCAACCGAATATTTTATTCTCTTGCAACTCGCAAGAATCAAAGCCAGGGAAATACTTTAAGATGTAAAGTCACCCCGAAGTTCGAAAATCTTTAAGTTAAGTATATGGGCGATAAGGGAAGTATTGGTCCAATTCAACGTATTTTTTTCATAAGGTTTTGTGGTTGTTGTCTGATTTCGTCTATTTTAACAATGTTAAATAAGACGGTAAGAACAATGCTACATACCAAATTTTGTCAAAATTGGTTGGTCAGATCCCGAGATATGAAATTTCACCAAAACTGGGCGGTGCCATGCCCATCATAACATTTTCACACCAGCTCCCATAAAGCTATCTCATACTATCTCAGTGGTTCAATTTCATGTGTCTGGCGTATCTATTTATTGTTTTATTAAAAAATGCTAGTAGTTTTTAACAGTACCGTTATATAGGGAGTATATCGGAGGAAAACCCCGCCGATTTCATCCATTTTCACACTGTCGGTAGAAGAGATTTGTACTCAGCAAATTTGGTTGTTTTAGCTTAAGCTGTTTAGAATATATGTACATTAAACTTGTTAGAGGGCGAGGCCACACCCATTTTTTCAAAAAGTTTTGCCCACAAGTGTCCTTTGCTACTGTGATCCTTTGTACCAAATTACAGCTTTATATCTTTATTAAGTGCTTAGTTATGTCTTCAGTTAATGGCGATTTGTGAGCGTGGCAGTGGTGCGATTACGCCCATCTTCTTCTTATTTACTGCTGCATCTGCTTTTTGTTTTAAAAGTCAACAATAAGTTATAAAATCTTAAATCTATTTAAAAACTAGACACGCTCAAGCAAGTGCTTGAGCTGTTTTGGTGATACATTGATCCTTAGTACGCGGGCATATATCTTCTTTTAAGGCTTGCTTGATCGAGGGAATGTACCAAAGCATTAGACAAAGGGTTTGGGTGATCTCGGAGTTTAGATATATATTTAATTCTGCTATCTTCTACTTCTTTCATTACCATAGAAATACCAAGGCCTTTATGGATATTTTCATTATGCATGTACCATGATGAACACGTGATTGATCTAGGCAATTTTGATTGGAACTTCAATATTAGTTGCACAGGTCCTACCCCACAGTTGAATGCCACACATCCAAATCAGCTTTATGACCGCATTATATAAAAGCACTTTGTTGTCTAAGCTAAGTTTGGAGTTTTTATTTAATAGCCAATTTAAATTTGCAGCTCTTATCTTCATGCAAGTTATTTTACTAGATATATGTATGTTTTCTCCACGTAAGTCTTCTATCTAGGTGAATACCAAGATAAGTTACTTCATTCGCTTGGGGCAGGGGTGGGCACAGTAGACCTCAGTGGCATTTAGCCCGTTCGGACACGAGTGCACATTTTGAGGGCTGGATGAGGGGATCATCGCAACGTATTTTGCCACTCCATATTTACAAATGAGAGCAACGTATTTTGCCCCACCATGTTTACAAATGAGAGCGCGCGGATAAATGGGGAGTTGCACTGTGGGAAAAAACTGTAAAATTGCCAAACAATTTTAAGTTTCTTTGTAATTACTATAAATTTATAAAATGTAAGACAAATAACAAAAAGTAGGTATAATAAATATTTTATTTTAGTAATCTTTTTTTTAATATGTCTTTATAACAGCATTTAATTTAGTTTATTTCAAATAATAAATTCTATGTTTGGTTTAATCTCATTTGCTGTAGCTACACGCATTATTGTACCAAAATTTAAATCAGATAACCTACTACTTATTTTATGTTTGTTTAATTTCATTATTGAAAAAAATTATTCACAAGTGTAGGTACTTCCAAACATAGATATAATTTTCGAATCAAAAAGTTTCAAACCAGGTTATTTCTTTAAACTTCTTAATAAAAAGTAATTTTAATAATAACTTCAGTTTATGAACCACTGTTTCATCATATGCCCAAATGAATCTTATGAGATCGCAATGTGAATAATAAGCCAACACCGCTTCTACCGCCCGCTTACCATAGAATTTCCAACGATTGGGGGTTTTCCCCCTAGAAACGCGTAAGCAGATTGCTCTCTCACAACGCAGGGTTGCCAATCTTGATATACTGTAGTAATTATAAAAAATGTTTTCAATATGTTCGAAATTTTCTTAAACTAACTCAAAATCAGAGTTGAATGCTACTATTGATAAATATATACATATACTAGTTTTACTAGTTTGATATTTTATATTATGGAAAATTATAATTGAAAAGTTAGATGTGTGCAAAACTACATACATATGCGTATTGGGTAATGGCAACATTGTTCGCATGAAAACGAGAACAAAACGTTTGCCGCTCGTAGCGAAATTCGATGTTTCTGCCCTTAGCGTTTTTATTCCATTTGTGTGCTTAGCCACTCTCAATCAATAATGCCATACCGCGCAAATATATTTTTATTTGATGATTTCTTATATTTTTGAAAATATGTGTTCCCTCTCTATGGCGCGTATTATTATTTTAATATTTTTTCAGAGGCAACTTAGATTTTAAAAATTTAACAGAACAATTATAGAAAAAACCTCAATTCTTTGAATATTTTGATAAAACAACCAAACTGAAAATATCACAAATATTAATATATATTTATATATATATATATTTATATATATATATATATATTTATTATATATTTATATAAGCATTTACATTAAATGAAACTGCAATATGTTTAAACAAAATACATATATATTATGGTCACAAGTATCTTTTTTTATATAAGCCGATATATAGTATAAAATTGCCTTGTATATGTACGTATAAAAGCCCACAACTTGAGAAAAGTTTTCCCAATTGTAGCTAAAATGAATTTTTACAACAGGCATCACCACCATTACTGTTCTATCGCATGTACAGTGGTGTGAACAAAATATGGAGAACCATAAGGTGTTGTGAAGTTTCAAAATGTGCTGTTTTCTTATTAAATAAAATTATTTTTATATACAAGTATAACTCATATAATTTTTCCTACCAGTGATTAGAATTTCCCACCATGCAAAGGTAAATATTAACAAATATTAATGCGAAACTCTAAAACCTGCATATTATGTTTACCTCTTTTTGTTCACATAACTGTACAATTCCGATATGAAGTAAACTTCCGCTCTTTAATTTGTGTACAATATCAGTATCGCCGCAACCATTCTGCGATGAACATTAAGTTACAGAGGAATGAAATTGATTTTTTTCGCAACAATTTATGCCCTTCCGTCGGTAAACTGATATTCCCCTCATCTAGCCCTCGTGCGCACTTTGCGGACTAAAAATGTGCCCATCCCTGGCTTGGGGTATTAAAATATTGTTCATTTTTACTGCCGGACACAGTTTTGGTCTAAACGAAAACGTAACATGTTTACATTTTTACTCACTCACATTTATATGCCAGTTGGCTAGCCATTCTTTGACAAACCTTAAGTGCTCGGCTAATATTCTTGATCTATTTGTTACGGCTCACTATAGTTGTTTCGTCCGTAAAAGTTGAAGTTAATACATGGTTAGCTGTTGGAAAATCTGCTGTTTATATGATGTACATATAGTGCTGGGTCTAAAACACTGCCCTGGGGTACACCAGCCCTTATCTGCCGTTCATCAGATATGAAATCTCCCACTTTTACCATAAATTGTCTATTTTTTGAATAAGACTCCAATGTTTTATACAATTCTAAAGGTAGTATATTTTTATTCTTATATAAAAGGCTTTCATGCCACACCTTAACAAACGCCTGAGCCACGTCTAAAAATATAGCTGAAAAGTACTCTCTGTGATCAAATGCTTTTCTTATTTTGTTAGTAATTCTATGGCTTGAAAGACTTTTGGGCTTTCCAAAGGGAGTTTTTCTTGCTAGAATTTGGACACAGATTCTTTATTTAATTTTCAGTGTTGTGTTCTTCCTCGCGTTTAGGCGCTTTTTTTAACTTTCGTACAGCAGATTTCAATTGAAGCAGAGTTGAAGGGGAGCTATTTAACAGCCATTCACGCCTATCTTGTTTTTTCTCATTTACAAGTTTCTCTATTTCATTGTTGGTACTCTTTCTAAAACCATCTGGTTATCTTTTTCTTGTCGCCAATACAACTGCATTAGTTATAAAGTCATTAAATTTATATTTTCATCAATGTCTCTTTCTCTATTTATTTTGCAATCAATATTGATGTGGCTGCTGATATAATTTCTATACTTCAACCAGTTAGTTTTATGTGATTTTAGAGAAACTTTTGGCTCAAATATCAGGGGCTGTTCGTATAACTTTATTAGTACAGGAGAATGATCAGATGATAAGTCTGCAGATGTATCAGCTGTCATAAGCGATGAATCAATATTTTTGACTACAGCAAAATCTATTAAGCCTGGTATTTTTTTTCTATCACTGGGCCAGTATGTCGGCTTACCAGGAGATATTATATCCAGCTTATTATGCTTATTTATAATAGTGTAGTACAGCTGTCGTCCTTTCGGATTAATAAGAGTACGTGTGTTTTGCGTTGTAACCTCCTCTCCTGCTAGAAATCTTTGACCTAGTGTTCCAAAAAATTCTTTGAATTCGCCTTCTGTAATTTTAAAACGAGGTGGACAGTATATAGTCGTAAGATTTAAGTCACAACCCCTATTTTTTAGTGATATTGTTGTAGCTTATAACTGTGGAGTAGCATGAGATTCTAGAGCATAGTGGTTTAAACGATTTCTAATCAACAAAGCAACAATGCCATTAGCTTTTCCATCTTGATGATGAGTCTAAATCACAGTATACTGAAATTATTTTTATTTGTTAAATGAGTTTCTGATATAAGCATTATATCTATATTTTTTTCAGACAGAAATCTAATAATGTCTAATTACTATTGGTTAACACCGTTAACATTCCATATACAGATATTTAGTAAGCTCATTTTTACTTAATAAATTTTGCAGCATTTGATTTTGGGATTTTATTAAATCTTGGATCATGTTTTGCATGCTAGACATAATTTGTGTCATACACTGTGTAAGATTTATAATCATAGTTTTAATACCTCCATTAAGAGGATTTTGCGGCAGTTGCATTTGCACAGTGTTGCCTTTCACCACATTTACATAACTTCCTTGCATATTATTATTGATAGAAGAAATAGGAGTTAAAGTTTTCTCTGAGGTTGCTATAATTTCATTACGGGGTGTTTGTAACATTTGGTTACGACGTGCGGTGAAAACTTCTATTTCAAATCTTTATATACAGGACAACCAATGTAGTTAGCAGTATGATTTCCTCCACAATTGCTGCATTTTTAATTTAATTCTTCTTTCTTAAGGGTGCATTTTGAAGTGGGATGTAAACACTGCGAAGAGTGCAATATGATTTAATATGCCCATGTTCTTGGCAGTTAGTACAGTTTACCGGACCGTTTCTTTTATGTGGTTCTTCAACAGTTACTCTACGATGCAGCAAATATTTCAGATTATATATAGGAAGGATATCATTTTTTTAGGTTGATTCGAATTCGGCAACAATTCAATTTTAAACATTGGGTCTGTTGCCATTTAAAACTTCCGTTTTATTTTTATTTTGGGTGCCGCCTTGAAACTTTTTAGGATTAACCGCTGACTTTTAAGTACTTAATTTCCTTTTTATATTAACGTAGCGGTCAATGCCAGTTTGAACAGACGGGTCTTTTTTATTGGTAATTTACATTGGTATTGGTAGTTTACATTCTCACCTTCACGGAGCACATTAAATAAACACATCCGTACACTTTGAACACTCTCTTTCGATGTTGAGGATGCTTATCCCACGGTAGCTGGCGCAGATTTTGGGGTCTCCCGTTTTGTGGATTGGGCAGAGCACACTTATAGTCGTTAGGCATGCTTTCGTCCGACCATATTTTACAAAGAAGGTGCTGCATACTCCTTATCAGTTCTGTTTTTTTTTGGCAGCGTGTTTGAATAGCTCGGCCGACAATCCATCGGCCCCCGCCGCTTTGTTGTTATTCAGACGAGTTGCTATTCGAGGCTCTTCATGTTCGGGTAATGGAATGTCTGCTCCATCGTCATCGATTGGAAAATCGAGTTTGACATTTCCTGGCATCAGGCTTTCACTGCCATTCAGCAAGCTGAAAAAGTATTCCTTCCTTAATTTTAGTATGCTCTGGGCATCGGTTACTAGATCGCCTCTCGGTGTTCTACAAGAGTATGTTCCGGTCTTGAAACCGTCTGTTAGTCGCCGCACTCTTTCGCAAAACTTTCAAACATTTCCTCTTTCGGCCAGCTTGTCAAGCTCTTCAAACTCTCTCTTTGTCTGTTTGCAAATGCGTCTCGCTTCCCTCTTTAACTCTAGGTATCTATCCCATCCCGCACGTGTTCTGATTGTTCCCTTATTTCGAGTTGCTGATGAGTGTTCCGACAGAGCAGGAGTGCAAGTCGAGTAGAAAATCGTTCGTTCGGTTGTCTGTTGGAGTTGCAACTTTTCGACGTCGAATCTTCCTTGTGTTATATATATATATATATATATATTAAGGTGGGCCAAAAAAAGTTTTTATTTTTTTTTCTTACCATGAAAATCTCATCCGACATTACTAAAAACAAGTTCTAGTAAAACCTGAGCTCTTAATATTAATATTAAGAGGTGCCTCATCGACATTTTCGATTTCCCATATAAATAACATAGGAAATTTTGTTCTTTTTGTTTGGATTTTTAATGTACACAAAAAAATAATTGTTAAGCGATAATCAACACTTATTCTGATAGGAAATTTACCGATCTACAAAAAAGGTCCAGAACATTTTTTGGCTGAGTCAACTCATTCAAAGTTATTCGTAGTTAACGTCCAACAAAAAATTATAAAAAATGATTTCCACAATTTTTCATCTTATATTACAAATTGATGGCTAATAAACATAACAAATCATATTTTTTCGATTTATCTCATTTCTATTTAATTAATTCATAAAAGAAATTCATGCAATCTTGTCATGCTGAACTTAATCGTTAATTTTCATTACTATTTTTGTTTTATTATTATTGTATAGTAATTATCGATCGCAAGCGCAAGTATATACAGTGTATACTAAATTTAGTCGAAATCGGTCGGTCGTGTCTCGAGATATGGGATTTCACCAAAAAGAGGGCGGTGCCACGCCACACGTATTGTGTTATTGATCTGTTACGCTTTTAATAGTTTTAAACTTCCCACTTCATCCATTTTTACACTGCCAATAGGAATTTTTATAGTATTTGAGCTTAGGAAATGTGGTTTTTGTAGCTTTAGTGGTTTAGGAGATGATATGTATATTAAACTTGTTATAGGGCGGTACCATGCCCACTTTTTCTAGCCATGCTCACAGGTGCTCCTTTCTACTCCGTTCCCCTGTGTCAAGTTCCAGTTTTATCCCTTAAATTAGTGCTTAGTTATGGCACTTTATAAGTATGGCAGTGGTCCGATTACGTCAATCCAACTCGTAATTTTTTTGTACGATGAAAAACGCAAACCAAGTTTCATCAAGATATCTTGACTTTTACTCAAGTTGCAGCTTGCCCGGACGACGAACGCAAAGACAGGCAGTCATCCGTTTTTCAACTTGTTTTGTCATCCTGATCATTTACATAATGGGTGTCAAAAAAGTCTTGCGGTATTTTCGCTAGTTTTATTCGTCGCATCGAGTCATGTATACCTTTCTGGAAAGCTCATTTCACGCGCTAACACGTGTTTGATTGATTTTCGTTTCTTTTAAGTCGTTCGTGAGTTATAGCGTCGGAAAATTGGAGAAGGATAAAGATAAAATACGGCATATTTTACAGTACTACTACGATAAAGGCAAAAATGCATCTCAAGCCACTAATAAAATTTGTGCAGTTAATGGACCCGATACAGTTTCCATTTCCACTGCACAACGATGGTTTCAACGTTTTCGTTCTGGTGTAGAGGTGGTCGAAGATGCGCCACGCTCCGGAAGGCCTGTCGTCGAAAATTGCGATAAATTCGCTGAATTGGTCGAAAGAAACCGGCATAGTAGCAGCCGTAGCATCGGTCAAGAGCTGGGCATGAGTCATCAAAAATTCATTTCAATTTCAATAAAAATACCGCAAGACTTTTTTGACAACCCATTACATTTTTTATGATGTTTGGAGTTCTCATCATCACTAACACGAACGCCTGCATGCTTCCAGTCATTACATCCTTTTAACATGTTATTAAATCTTTTAAAGGTCAGCAAATAAGTTTGTATGTATGAATATAAATATATACATATCTTATAAAATCTACATTAATGAAATATTTTGTAACAACATAAACATGACTTTATTACATACATATTTCAAAAGGTTTTAAAGAATTCATCATGAAATAGTTCCATTTGTACGTACATGCTTGTGTGCTTTGATATAAAATACATATGCATATAAAAAATATACATACATACTATGTATGTATATAAATTATATGCAGAGCCTTTGGCGCATTGCAGATATGCGAATCTGTAAGCGTACATTCCTTAAAATCGGAAATAGCATAATTTTTCTCATTTAACACTGAAAATGCTCAGTTCTGTTATTTTCCTGCCCCTGATGTTAAGTGGTGAAACACGCTCATATATAAATATCCCAAAATTGAAATATGCCTAAATTTTCGACATCGTGAACCTTCTCTATACATAAATATACGTCCTCTGCTATTACTTTTACAAAATAATTTCGATATTTCACATCTGCCAGCTGTCAACTGACAGCTCACTTTTTTTTCTACTTTCCAAATTTTGCCCCCCTAGAAAATTTGTGGCCTTGGGCACTAGCCCCGACTGCCCCTAGTGTAAATCCACCACTGCCATTATAAGAGAAGGATTATCCTTTAATTTCAGTTCTATATATCTCACATTGACCGTCATTTTCGATCAAAAGTCAACTATAGGTACCGAGGCCTAAATATTCGGTACATGGGGGCTTGAACAGTTTTTATTGGATTTAAACAATATTTTTGGTCATAAGATGGTACACACTAAAGACATCATTCGACTGGTGCGTTAGAATCTGCTATCTTTATCGATTTTCCAGTGAGTATTTCATGACATTTCATATATTGGTAGTGAAGGTATTGCGTTTTAAGTGTCGGTATGTTTGTGTTATCGGTGCGAAAATGAGCTTCGAACAAAGAGCCAACATTAAATTTTGTTTTAAAATTGGTAAAACTTTTACCGAAACGTTTCAATTGATAAAACAAGTTTATGGCGATGATTGCCTATCCCGTAGCAAAGTACACCAGTGGTTTCAACGTTTTCAAAGTGGTCGTGAGGACATAAATAACGATCAACATGTGGGCCAATCAAAATCTGTGATCACCGCAAATTCCATCGAATCTATGCATGAATTCATCAAAAATCAACCGAAATCATCATTGAATTTCATGGAAATAGAATCGAACATCTCCAAAACATCGATTTATCGCATTTTGACCGAATCTTTGGGCTTACGAAGAGTGTGTTCACGGTTTGTCCGCACAAATTGACTGACGATCACAAATTACTCAGAATCCAACATTCGAAGGACATCATTATGACCGATTATTTTACCAAAAATCACGTTTAACCATTAACCACTCCCCGTATTCACCTGATATGGCATCGTGCGACTTCTTCCTTTTTGGAAAAATGTATTTGCCCGTGAAAGAAAAGTGTTATGCAGACTTCGAAGAAAATTATGCTAATTGTGTAAAACGATGATTTCAAAAGACACACTTTCTTTGCTATCATGGATTTAATTCTTGCGGACATCACGATAAGGTTATTGTATCATTTTTTTGGCTCTATCCAAAAATATAACTAAAAGACGTTTAGGTTGCTGCGTTCACGTTCGCTGAAAAATATCCTGCTGATATTTTTAAAGAAATATCGACTTGGATAATCCACTTAAAAAACTTGTATTAGGGTAATTTTGCCGACAGTTCTACTTATGTATATCTAATCTGTCCCCATTTGACTTATTGAGAATAAGTGCATTTCTTTGAGTACCGAGTCATCATTCATTCGTTTTGTCAAGAATAATCGTTCAACCTAAAATCGGGTGTTAGGACTAACTTATGTTTGAAATCTGAACAGCTAAAGCAAGGAATACAAACTTTTAAACACCTTCTGTGATTGAATAAAAAAAATTTATGTAAATTTAATATTTGATAAGAATCTCTTATTTTTCAAATATGCTTCAATGTTTCTTCTGAAATTCGTGATTTGTGTATGGGACAATGATAGAAACATATTGAATTTAAAATTTTTTTATATAGGAAGCAGGAGTGGTTTTCGTCAAATTTCGCCCATTTTTCCACAGTGCATTCCTGCCCTCTGAGAACACTCATCAACACCTCGGTAGAAGGGAACTGTAGAACGACATTTTAAGCTTCTTACGTACAGCTGCAACCGAAATCAATGGTAAAATTATGGAGAGAAGACTTCTCGAGCCTGCTGAAAGGCAGTGAAAGTATAACGCCAGGAGAAGGCCAACCCGATTTCCCAATCGATGACGATGGAGCAGACATTCCATTACCAGACCATGAAGAACTTCGAATAGCAATTACTCGTCTGAAGAACAATGAGGCGGCGGGGGCCGATGGATTGTCGGCCGAGCTATTAAAACACGGCGCCTGTGTTCTGCCTTAGGCTACGTTTATGACCGAGCGGACTCGCGTCGCGCGATGCGATGAAAATCGCTTCTAGCGATCAAATACATACATAAATCCATTCGGAGGAGCTTATCGTGCAGCGATTTAGCGAAAAGCGGTTTCAGCGAAAATGGAGCGACTGCTAGCAACGAAAATCAGCGATCAAAATTTTTGATTCAGTTGAGCGAATCGCGTTAAACACAATGGACAAATTTATTGAAAAGGTGCGAAATAAAGAATGTTTGTGGAATCTGCGTCATCCAGATTATCATAATAGAAACAAAATCAGAAAAGCTTGGGAAGAAGTAGAAAAAGAATGCAGTTTGGAAGGTAAGTAATAGTATTATTTTATTTGTATGTAATAAACAACCTATACTTAAGTGAATATAACATTGTTTTGAACAAAATATTCCTTAAAATTGTTTCGTATAGTCGTAGCAGCTTCAGAGCTTCTCTTTATCAATTATAATATTGTGTAGCAAACAAATAGTTTTAACAAATAGTTCTGCACCATAAATATCAGTTTCGATTGATTTGGTTAGTAAACGCCATTTGTTTGTAATAATACCAAAAGCACATTCAATGGATTTTCTGGATTTAGATAGCATTGTGTTGAATAGTTCAGAGTCATCAAGTTCAGAGTTCAAATTTGTTTTAGAATATGGGCGCAATAAATATTTTCTGAGTGGATATGTTTCATCCCCAAGCATTACGAATGGTGCTGCAATTCCTGGTAGATTGCGCTCTTCTGGAATTTCGAATTCTCCAGTTTCTATAAACTTATGTAATGTTGAAGATTTCAAAAATGCCACCATCACTCTGTTTGCCATATGCTCCAACCTCAATGGCAGTAAACTTGAAGTCAGCAGAGGCAACGCCTTGTAAAACGATGGAAAAAAGTGTTTGTAGTTGAAAAACATGCTGCCAGAATGCGGTGGCCTTTTGCAACGGATATGTTTGCCGTCGATAGTTCCAATGCAATTCGGAAATCCCCATTTGGAGTAAAATTCGTCTGTTATTTTTATCAATTCTTCATTTGTTTTGCGACTCAAATGTTTGGAAACCAGAGACGTCCAAAGGGCGGCACATATTTCTCTAGTAATTTTGGCCACTGTAGCAATTCCTATGCGATAAGAAAAAGCCAAAGATCGAAATGAATTTCCCGTTGCTAAAAACCTGAAAATAAATTTAAACGAAATTATTATTTTTACATGTGTTTCAGCTGGCTCTGGTGCAAAAAAATGGAAAAACTTGAAAGACACCTATTGGAGAGAACTTCGTAAGGAAACTGTGGTGGCTTCAGGCAGCGCTGCAATGCCGCATTCAAAACGGACACATTTTAAGGATAAGTGTTTTTAACAAGATATTATGGAATCGCGCTCCATGTCAGGTAACTTGATCAATGAAACAAGTTGTGATGAATTGGTGGAACTTGATGATGAAGATAAATCGGAAACTCCTGAATCCATAAAATTGATGCAGCCTACACCTAAAAAATCAAAGAAAAAACTTACAGAAAGCTCAGCGTTTTTGGAGTAGGAGGAAAAGAATCTTAAGCTTCTAGAAAAAAGCAACGATGAAGAGGATGATGATTACCATTTTCTTATGAGTTTCAAAAAGTACATGAAAAATATGGGTGAAGAAACAAAAAATAAAATTTCGCATAAAAATGCAGGAGGTTCTGTACGACATTATGTACGGCAGAGATAATCAGGAATCGGCTACGCCAGTTTCTTTTATTAGTTATGTGAGTAGCAGCCCAAATATTGAAACGCAGGATTCAAACAGCTTCATTTTTCCAAATGCGCAAAATTTTAATTAAGCTACTTAATATTAATGTGTGTAATATTATATTAAATACATACTTACATATGTAAGTGAACAAGTATAAATATTGAAATTGAATAAAAATTTATGGAATGGATACATAATATTGTATATTACTTACCTTATGGTCAGTGCGAGCCTTTCTACAGCATCAATTGGTGTTTTCTGATTTCTAGTATTTTTTTATATATGTTTGGATATATTATTCAAGATATAATTAAACGTGTCAATTCTCATTCGGTGATACTCCATAAATTTCTCAGGATATTGTAGAAGGCGGGTGTGTAAATGATGGAACTCTCCATGGCTTTTGCGTTTTTTGCAAATTGGATGCACTTGGAATCTTTTCTATTTACAAAATCTTAAAATCCGCTGACGCACTAAAAGACTATTTTCTGTAAGCAAAATTTTACGAACACATGCACACATGTCTTTTTTTAATGAAAAGTAAAAGAAACTACGATCAATCGCTTCTGATTTCGCTGTACTGTAAACACTCAATCGCTAGCGATTACGATGGCGAAACCGCTGGTAGCGATAGAGCGATTTTCAACACATCGCGCGACGCGAATCCGCTCGGTCATAAACGTAGCCTTAGTTTGGAGGTTTTGACAAATAGAGAACCTTGTTGAGAAGAAAAGGAGAAGTGCAAAATTATAGGTGGATACCTTCAAAACCGGGGGACTTGTTTGCATGTATACAGACAGACGTACATGGCTAAATTGGCTCAACTGAGTGAGGCTGTTTATATATAGCATACATTATATATTTTATTGAGTTTCTGGGTGTTACAAACATCTTAGCAAACCCGTTCAGAATATAAAAAGAGTTTTATTAACATAAAAGAGTGCGATTTGGTAGTATTGACAAATATAGTATATAGATATATTGCAGATGTGAAGTGCTATAATTAAGTCGCACACTAACTAATAAAACTTGAACTTACTACAGGATAACTACGTTCAAACCCCTTAGAAAGATTATGCACTCAACTATTTAAAAGGGTTGATTCGCATTAAACAAGGTAAATTTTCATGACTTTTTTTTTATGAAACACTTAAAATATATTTTTAAAAGCCACTATTATTATGAAGTAGAAAATATTACAAACTTAAGAAAAACGAAGATTTTGTAGCAATGTTTCTTTAACTTTTCTGATGTTATCGTCATTATTAAAATGGCATAGCATAAGACAAGTTTTCGATGACTTCACAATCTACACTTAATGCTTTATTCCCCTCACATACTTGTATTCGTTATAAATCCTTAACCGTAATTCCATTTGGAACACAACTTTTCAAGGAAAACTCCTTAAAAAAAACTCGATTTTTAAGTCTTGAGATAATTTCCTGGTCTCTAAGGGGATTTCTGCGAATGTATTTGCCAACAGTTTTTGCGGCAAAATATTGGCTAAAATTCTTTTGGTGGGAGGAAATAGTAATATATTTGAACTAAAATATTTTGTTACCTTTTTGATGAAGGGAGTAGGACAACTAAGTGTTTTTAAGGCGTATTACAAAAATTCTGGATGTTATAAGAATCGGGACAAAACCGGAAACATCCCCAAAGGGGGTGAATTGATTACCATAGTTTTGTTGTTTTATCTTCTTCTTCTTTTTTACTGGCGTACACACCGCTTACGCGATTACAGCCGAGTTATCAACAGCGCGTCAGTCGTTTCTTCTTTTCGCTACGTGGCGCCAATTGGATACTCCAAACGAAGCCAGGTCCTTCTCCACCTGGTCTTTCCAACGGAGTGAAAGTCTTTCTCTCCTCTGCTTCCCCCGGCGGGTACAGCGTCGAATACTTTCAGAGCTGGAGTGTTTTCGTCCATTCAGACGACATGATCTAGCCCGTGTAGCCACTGTCTTTTAATTCGATGAACTATGTCAATGTCGTCGTATATCTCATACAGCTCATCGTTCCATCGAATGCGATATTCGCCGTGGCCAACGCGCAAAGAGCCATAAATCTTTCGCAGAACTTTTCTGCCGAACACTCGCAACGTCGACTCATCGGTTGTTGTCATTGTCCAAGCCTCTGTTCCATACTACAGGACGGGAATAATGAGTGGCTTATAGAGTTTGGTTTTTGTATGTCGAGAGAGGACTTTACTTCTCAAATACCTACTCAGTCCGAAAAAGCACATGTTGACAAGAGTTATCCTACGTTGGATTTCCATGCTGACATTGTTGGTGGTGTTTATACTGGTTCCAAGATAGATGAAATTATCTACGACTTCAAAGTTATGACGGTCTACATAGACGTGAGAGCCAAGTCGCAAGTGCGACGACTGTTTGTTTGATGACAGGAGATATTTATACCCTGAACAGGATATATTAAGTTTGTCACGAAGTTTGTAACACCCAGAAGGAAGCGTCGGAGACCCTATAAGGTATATATGTATAGAAATGATCAGTATGTCGAGCTGAGTCGATTTAGCCATGTCCGTCTGTCTGTCTGTCCATCCGTCTGTCTGTATATATACGAACTAGTCCTTCAGTTTTTAAGATATCGTTTTGAAATTTTGCAAACGTCATTTTCTCTTCAAGAAGCTGTTCATTTGTCGGAACTGCCGATATCGGACCAAAGGACACGTTCGGATAGGTCTCCACACAAATATTTTTTCAACGAGTTCTATCACTTACATTCATTTCCCTGCGCCATACGACACGTTCGGACTGGTCTCCACATAAATATTTTTTCATCGAGTTCCTTCACTCTTGTCGTTGATTTCGCCGAGTGCTATCACTTACTTATATTCTCTCAACAGAACACAGAACTCAAAATGTCTGTATCTAAATTTTAATTTAGACAGAAATGTCCTGTGTTTGGCATATATCCGTACAATCTCTCTGAGTCCCAGTTACCTACTTACCGTTCTTTTGTGTTATCAGTTTGAAAGATTTCGTATAGGGCGACTCCGAGGCGACAACTATGAACCTAGGAGTAAAGAGGTTACAGAAATAGTTGCAAAAAAGGTTGAAAATACTTTCAAAAAGTCATCTATTCGGATAGTTTCACACACCAGAGTTGTACAAATGTTCACCACATACCATAAGAAATTTTTGACTCTTAAACAAATTTTTTTAAGGAACCCAATAGGTTTGAGCTCTAAAAGAGACGACTTTGTCTCTTCTGCCGGAAAATTATTTGACATCGCTGGTTGTAAATGCATTTATTTTTCTTCTTGCACTTGTCCCAAGGAAAGTAAAGTTCCTATCAATGAACGACCATTTCTCTTGGACCAGAGAACCAGAAGAATTGGTCGCATTGGAAGTGTTGATCTACCTGGAACAAAAAAGATTACAAAGAAAAATGAACGTAAATAAAAGCTTTCAAAACGTCATTCAACATCAACACTTACCAGAAAAGTATCAGCTGGAACACGTGACCATTCAGATCAGCCAGACTCTCATACAGACGACAACAATGTAGGTGCGTCGCACATGGATTCTTCCAAAAACAATGCTGACGATGCATTTTCTCTTCCATCCTCTAAAACCAAACAAAACACACTAGTAGGTATTAGAACACACTGCTTTAGCTGCCCAAATATTTGGAGTATGTGATAGAGCAGTGGCCTTGATTGTTTCATCTGCTTTTCTGGATGCCGAAAAAGCAGGTTTGATAACTGAGGATCAGGCTTGCTTTGTCACTGACAAATGCAAGATTAGTCGGGCAAAAAAGTGTTGGAGTTAAGCTCCAAAACACTGAAAGTATTGACTCTGTACAAAAGACAATACACTTACACAAGTCAGCGAAGATGAAAAGTCCTACCGCGACACTGTCAAAGAGGAACATATTTATCCTATAGCGGAACCTGGTTGTCATTACTTTGGCCACGTCACCTCTCTTTCCGGGTCAGCTGAGGATAAGACGCAAGCTATATGGCAACATTTACAAGACAATTCAGTTGATGTGGAACATCTAGAAGTTGTCGGTGCTGATGGCACCAACACCAACACAGGTTGGAAAGGTGGAATCATTCGGAAACTAGAAGAAAGAATAGGTAAGCCATTACAGTGGGTTGGATGTCTTCTACATTTCAACGAACTTACATTTCGTGCTCTTTTCGAACACATACATGGTGTCTCAAAGAGTCCAAATACATTCTCTGGCGACATAGGTAAACTGCTCCCTGATTGTGAAAAGTTGCCAGTTGACAAATTTGAAAGTTTTCCATCCTGACAATTACCTTCTGATGTTATTAATCCGACCCAACTTAGCTCAGACCAAGCTTATCTCTACAAAATATCAGAAGCTGTTATTTCCGGTCAATGTTCCTCAGATTTAGCGTCGATGCATCCAGGTAACATGTGCAAATCTCGTTGGCTCACCTGTGCAAATAGAATTCTGAGATTATACATTTCTGTAGACAAACCAACAAAGGAAATAAAGATTTTGGTCAAGTACATACTTACAGTTTACTCACCTTTGTGGTTCTCAATAAGATTCAACAGTTCAATCAAAGATGGCTCGCGCCATCTCTATGCTACAATTCAAAGGTCGAGAAACTTACCTGCTAAACTGCGCAAGGTTGTCGATTCATCCATTCAACAGAATGCTTTCTTTGCTCTTCCAGAAAACATTCTCCTTAGTATGATGACTGACGATCGGATAGAAGTCAGAAAGTTGGAAATTTAGGGAATTTCCCTCTCACACCGTGGCAGTCGAGAGAACCGTCAAACTGGTGACAGAGGCATCTTCTAAAGTTATTGGCCCCTAATCTCGTGATCGTTTTATACGCTCTACACTGAAATCTAGGCAACAAGTGCCAAAGTTTAGTACATAATCTGATTTTATCAATAAATTTGACGCAGATTCAGATTAAAACAAGCCTGACATATGGTTGGTTGTTTGGGTTGGGCTTGGGAGGAACCCGAAGTGCAGCCACCTCCACGCGGTGGGTTCTGGGTGACCAATACAGGTTAGCTGAGAGCTGCAACAATTTCCACCTTGCGCTGTGGCGCGCCGCCTTTTCGCTCGTATCTCTGGAACGGTTCGCCCTACGGCCATGATCACCTATACCATTTCGGTAGCAAATGACGTGGCAAATAACATTTGTTTATACATTTTGCCACGAGATGCGTATTTCAGGCGCTAGGTAGACAATTTCACGATTTTAGGCGAATTTCCGAAATTTCAAGGCCGGAGTTGGGGTTGAAGATGCAATCCGATCTCAAATCAAAAAGTTGCATTGAAATCGGGAAGTTCTAAGGCAACTTTCCCGCACTATTAGAAATCCCGAATCGAAAAAAGTCCGGAATCGACCCACCCTAACCAATATCAACAAATTTAAAAAAAAAATACAAATTTATTGACATCCTGATTTGTGAAATTTCAATCAAGAAATCAAGAAGCGTGCTTGTAAGCTTAATTGCTAAATATTAATATAATCGGTTCAGTACTCCTACCAGCCACCATATAGTATAATATATGTATATATTACTGTGATCAAATTGAAAAGTGAATTTTGTCCATTTCAACAAAGTAGACCTCTCCCGCTGCAATACACTTATGACAATGAATCATCATAGCACTTGGAAAAATCCTCCATGGTGATGGCCATCAGAATCTTTTTCGATTCAGCTTTTATTCCCTCAAATGAATCGAAACAGTGTCCTCGGAGTGGTCATGTGAATTTGCACAATAGCCAGAAGTTACACGACGGTTAGCAATAAGTATATCGGTGAATATGTGAGATGTCTCAGCAAAATTAAGTGAACATATTACATTCGATAGTTGAAAATGATGAAGTCTGCCAATGAAATACCACTGACATAACATTCCTATTATAATGACTTACGTTATTCTTATTGAATTAATGTGAAATAAGTCGGTAAATTTTTCAGTTATGCCAATGAAATTGGGAGGAAATATTTTCTTAATATAATTTTTGTTAGGGGAAAATTAAATCAAATCAGAATTTATATCGGTCAATACATTGAGATGTTCCCACCTTTTCTTCGCTACTGAAGACAGTTGTGGAGACTCTATTCCCCGCACAGCCCCTAGAGAAGCAAACGGCTAGCATACAGGAAGCTGAAACAAAAAACACTATAGTTAATGATGTGGAGGTTTTAGAAACGGCAGAGAGATTTGGCAATACCAAAGCACCAGGCGTGGATGGTATTCCATTCCAAATAAGGCTTTAAAGATTGCCATTAAGTACAATGCGAAACCTTTCACGGAACTGTTCACGCGGTGTTTACAAAAAGATGTATTTCCAAAAACTTGGAAAAAGCAGAGGCTGGTCTTGTTGCAGAAGCCAAATAAACCAGACGGAGAGCCCAACTCATATCGACCAATCTGCATGCTGGATACGACTGACAAGATTCTAGAGAAGATAATCTGTGCACGATTAGGGCTGCATTCAGAAAAACAAGATGAGAAAGGTTTGTCCGACAACCAGTATGGATTCCGCAAGCAGAGATCAACCACTGATGCGATCAAGAAGCTTACGGACATAGCCAACAATAGAGGGTACCCGATGGCTGTATGGCACAAAGGAATACTGCGCAGTAGTCACCTTTGACGTCAAAATGCGCTTAACTCGGCATACTGGCCTCATATTATTAGTGTACTAGAACTTTGCGAAACCCCGGCATACTTGGTTACGATTATATCCAGCTACCTGTCTGACCGGCTATTACTGTACGATACCGATGACGGACAAAAGAAGTATGTGGTAACGGGCGGAGTTTCACAAGGTTCTGTGCTTGGCCCATTGTTGTGGAACGTATTGTATGACGGGGTGTTGCGTCTACCCCTCCCGAAATATTTGCAGATCATCGGGTACGCGGATGATATTGCCATTACCGTAGTGGCAAAAGAACTTGGCCAACTTGAAAACCTCTGCAATCATGCGCCGACGATGATTAAAGATTGGCTCACGGCAACAAACCTCAAACTCGCTGGACAAAAAACAGAAGCTGTGCTGATCACAAGTAGGAAAAAACCCGAGGACATCAAACTAAACATCGACGGTCATAGTATCATAACACAGAAGTCGTTGAAGTATCTAGGAGTTCTGATTGACAATAGACTCAGCTACAAGGCGCACATTGAAAGGGCATGTCAGAAAGCAGCACGTGCCATGGCTGCACTATCAAGAATAATGGCCAACATTGGTGGACCAAGCCAAAATAGGCGTGCGCTATTGGCCAAGGTGAGCCAATCAATTCTGATGTACGCGGCGCCCATATGTGGACCGGGGGGGTGCGATAAGGCCATGCGAGATAAGACCATAATGGCCTTATCTCTCATCCAAATGAGCAATAAAGCCATATGGTCTAATTTCCGTTTAAATGTGAGATGAAACCATATATTTTTTTGATTAGATGGGACATAAAGCCATATTTTTTATTTGCAAATGAGAGGTAATGCCATATTTTTTCTTTTAAAGTATGTGGAAATAAAGCTATTAAGGCTTTATTGCGCGGCGCGGCGGGACGCGAAGGAGAGTAATCACAGAACCGCCAAACCATCCTGATATATATACTTTCATTTTTTATTTTCAATATATCGAATAAATTAGCAAATGTTAAGCAACCATGTTTTATTATTGTATTAGCAGTTTTGCAGTTCTTTAACAGGAAAAAAGACACCAAAAAATATTAATTCTTTAACAAAAAAAAAACAAAAAAGTTATATTATCTATGTTAACAAAAAATCAAATATGACTTTTCTTTAAAATGCATCTGAGATATAAGGCCATATTGAATTATGTGCTATTGTGAGATAAGGCATGATGGCTTTATCACAAATTCAAAAGCGAGATAAAGCCATATCGTTTTTTCAAAATAATATGGCTTAGTCTCCCATTCAGATGTGAGTTAATGCCATCATGACCTTAACTCACATGTCCTTATCGCACCCCCCCCATGTGGACCAGCATTACAGCGAAAGACGTATGCTAGGAAAGCGAAGTTTGCAATGCGGTTTAGTGCCATTACGGTCACATGTGCATTTCGTACGGTATCCCAAGAGCGGTTGGGATATTAGCGGGCATCATGCCATCAGAGGTAATGGCTATGGAACACAAAAGAGTATACGATAGATCGACAAGACTGGGCAGGCGACTAACGGCTGAAGAACGGAAGGATGAGAGACAAACAAGCTTCAATGAGCGGCAAAAACGATGGGATGCAGCTACGACGGGGAGATGGATCCATATGCTAATTAGAAATGTACACGCATGGGTAGAAAGGAAGCATGGAGAAACAGATTTCTACCTGATGCAGTTTTTGATGGGACACGGGTGTTTTAGAGAGTATCTCTATAAATATGAATATGACAACGGGACGAATTATTCCTTCTGCGACAGCAGCAGAGAAAACGCGCTGCACGTCTTCTTTTTCTGCCAACGGTATGAAAAGGAGAGAGCCGATCTACAGAAACTGACAACGGAACGAGTGACTCCGGATAACATAGTGCGATTTATGACAGATTCGAAACAAGTGTGGGGTAGTGTGAGAGCGTGGTGTGCTATAAAGAGCTAAGAAGGAATGAGTGGCAACGCAGGGAATTCAGAAGAAGGTTGAATGAGGAGTAGGCCGGAATGGCGTGAATGACGAGCCGAATGGCTTAGCTTGGCCTCACGATATAATGCTTAACGGCAGTTCCGTGGGGCAAATAAACAAGCAAAGACAATGGAGTTAAGGGTTTAGTACGTAGGCGTATTGGTCTCCATGGCAGTGACCAATACGAATCGTGCATACCGTCCGGCAAAATCACGGTATCTTTCGAAGATTCCCCCTCCAAACTAAAAAAAAAAAAGAACCTAAAAAGTCTTTAGTTAACGAACAAATGCATACCGCGGCAACTTTTCAAAGAAAAAAAACGTTTAGTAGAATTCTGCTCTCAGCGCAAAACGGCAACGGAGCTCCTAACGCAATGTAATTGGGAGAAGGGTGCTCTTTCTCGCGAGCCAGCTATTACGCTATGACTAGGCTCAAAAACGATTCTGATAATGAAGTGGATTGATGACATTGATAGCGAGTACTGCCACTTGTTAGCTAACACACAGCGGGAGAGCTTATAGCTAACAGATTGAATACTCATCTCCATGTAAGAGGCTGATTGGCATCAGCTAGTGTCACATGTTTACAATTGGAACAATAACATACATACGTTGCGATCAAGTTGTTATCGATTCCGTCTTCCACTTTAGCCCTACCTACAATTTCCATCGGCAGACTCTTCCGCCTTCCACTAACTAACTGTCCCTAGCGGGGTTAAGTCGTAATTCTTTAGCCTTGTTTCAATCTTTTCTCCTCATTATACTTTGTTAGCTTTGTTAGGATTGTACTCGTATTTTTAAGAGACTTAGAGTCAGCATCCACATAAGATAGGTAGTTGCCATTCTTTAAGAATAAGCACCGTATAGGAATTATTTAGTCAGCTAATAAAGCTTACATTAGGTAATCAGGCTGATATTCTTGAAGTGATCAATAAACTGCTGTACTTCTAAGAATTATTGAAGACAACCGTGAAATATCAACAAAGACTGGTCGGGGGACCTATTGAAATTCGTGACGAGCGCTGGTATCCTGAATTATGATTACTTCTCATGAACTACATAACGACGCTCCATCTAACATCACTAAGGACCGAAAATGTTTTGAACTTAAATCCGTTGAGAAGATGGCAGAAGCTAATTGACTTCATAAGTTTTAGCGATTCACTATTTTGTATAATAACAAATGATGTGTTTATATCCAAGTATTACTGGTCACTGGAAACATTTCTTTGCACTTAATTTTTGTAATTATATAGTAACTCTTATTTCCATGTGTTTAAATGAGTTAAGCCTCCCCCACTTTATCTGGGAAAAACTGGCGCACCCTAGCACAACTCAACTCCCCTGAGACGAACACCATACTTAACATCGGAAAACAGCATGCACTAAAACAACACACCTGGGGACAACTTGCATTTCACCACAGCAGGATGACAACTATCTAATTAACAAAGGGATTGGATCATCGCTGCTTTTGACACACTCGCTTATAATTTCGAATAGAAACGTTGACCACACGGTTCCTTCGCGCTGATCTTTTTCGCATATTATATATTCGAGCCATAGTGACAGGCACTATGGAGTTTTAAACAAAATAAAATAAAAACAAAACTAAGTGCAGTGCGGTGAAGATCAGAGGCGAACAATCACAACAAAAAAAAAAATACCAAAAACATATAACAAAAGAGCGCAGTGAAAAAAAAACGAGAAAAATTAAAACAAGAAACAAAAAGAATTGTGTGGTGAACAAAAACCAAAAGAAAACAAGTAAGGAAGGGCTAAGTTCGGGGTCACCGAACATTTTATACTCTCGCATGATAAAGTGATTCTCGAGATTTCATTATACGTCATTTACATATTTTTCAAATACCGTATTTTTGTAAAGTTTTATTCCGCTATCATCATTGGTTCCTAATGTATATACTCGTATTATATAGAAAAGGCATCAGATGGAATTCAAAATAGCGTTATATTGGAAGAAGGCGTGGTTGTGAACCGATTTCACCCATATTTCGTACATGTCATCAGGGTGTGAAGAAAATATTACATACCGAATTTCATTGAAATCGGTCTAGTAGTTCCTGAGATATGGTTTTTGGTCCATAAGTGGGCGAGGCCACGCCCATTTTCAATTTAAAAAAAGCCTGGGTGCAGCTTCCTTCTGCCATTTCTTCCGTAAAATTTAGTGTTTCTGACGTTTTTTGTTAGTCGGTTAACGCACTTTTAGTGATTTTCAACATAACCTGTGGGCGAGATTATTATCCGATTTCTTCCATTTTTGAACTGTATATGGAAATGCATGAAGGAAACGACTCTATACAGTTTGGTTGACATAGCTATAGTAGTTTCCGAGATGCGTACAAAAAACTTAGTAGGGGGCGGGGCCACGCCCACTTTTCCAAAAAAATTACGTCCAAATATGCCCCTCCCTAATGCGATCCTTTGTGCCAAATTTATGACACTTTATAGGTTTTCGGTTTCCGCCATTTTGTGGGCGTGGCAGTGGGCCGATTTTGCCCATCTTCGAACTTAACCTTCTTATGGAGCCAAGGAATACGTGTACCAAGTTTCATCATGATATCTCAATTTTTACTCAAGTTACAGCTTGCACGGACGGACGGACGAACGGACGGACGGACAGACGGACGGACAGACGGACGGACAGACGGTCGGACGGACAGACAGACATCCGGATTTCGACTCTACTCGTCACTCTGATCACTTTGGTATATATGTATAACCCTATATCTGACTCTTTTAGTTTTAGGACTTACAAACAACCGTTATGTGAACCAAACTATAATACTCTCCTTAGCAACATTGTTGCGAGAGTATAAAAACAATTAACATACATGCGAGCGCGAAATGTAACCGCGAAAAAAAAATAATTCGGGCGCGAAATGCACCTAAATAATAAAACATACACAAAAACGGATCAAACGGGCGCGAACAATTAAAACAAATACGAGTATACAAACAATATAGTACGAGGAGGAGCTGGAGCACCGAAGGAGAAAACACAAAGAAAAAAGAGAAACGAAGAAGCCAGCCAATTGGAAGACTAGAAGAAGAGGAAAACAGGAATTGACGATAAAACTCTTATATACATTTACACATATGTATATATTATACCCCTTGCGGGATGATAAAGTGAGTTGTATCGATTCCATTTAATATTATTGCATATTATGCACGTATGTATGTATGACTAAAATTACAGTTTTATGTAATCATACATAAAACCTGTAATAAAAAATCCGTTTGGTTAAAATAACGAAACTAGTACCAAACGGTAAGAATTTACGCTTTCTAGAAAAGATCAAAATGCTAATATAAAATATATATATATTTCCAAATATACTATATATACATAAAAGTCATAGCCTTGCAGGATTAACTTTGTGTATCCAAACCCAACAATTTAGCAGTCAGAAAAACTAATATTCAAGCATTTACTTACGAAAATTTTCCCGCAATACCCCTTCTGCTTAATAAAGCAGCAAGTCAGATTGCATATAACAAAGTAAGCAAAGGCAAACATTAAAATTATAACATAAGTAAAAGCAACGCAAAAAAAAAAATATATATATATATATAAAGCAACAAAACATACATACCTACATATATGCATATTTACCTAGTGTAGATATATTGCATACATATGTACATATAACAAATATAATAACAAAGTGCATACGGGAGCATATGTACCTGCACATTATCCACTTCGCTTTCGTGCTCTCTTCGAAGTGCGATCATACATACTTGTATATGCGAATATTTGTACATATTATCATACAGCATAGAATCTGCCAGTAATTTTATACCCTACACCGGCTACCAAATTATTAAAAATATTAATTTTAATTAATTTTCAAAAAAGGAAATCGTAACCTTTGCGTAAATAACGGTTAAGTAAAACTCACAAATTACGTTTGTTGGAACAAATACAAAAAATCATTTTCACGAAATATACATAAGTTTGTGAACACAATCAAACAAAAAGCTCGGGTATAGAAAAAAGTATTAACTTGAACAATATAATATACATACATTGAAACATACATACTTATATATTTAAACATAAACATTATTTTAAAGTCCACATTGCAATCCCACTTGTTCTTTGTCAAAGGGGAATTGGAAAAAAAAAAACATTACAGCATATTCTTTGCCCACATGCATTAGCACAAACAAATCGTGCATACTTAAGTACAAAGCATACTGATCTCTTCGACGAGCTCTCAATTGCTCAAAAACAAGTACATACAAACCAATTATTAGGGTGTGCCTATATACCTATATAGAAAATACTTATAAATAATATTGGGGTTTGAAAACAAACAATATAAAATAAAAATAATATTAAAATAAAAACAAATTTAAATAGCAAGTAAACAAGTAACGGCATTAATAAAACAAATAATCCGTCTTTTACGAAAAAAAACGTATATATACTTAAAAAACTATTCAGTTCACACTGAGAAACCTTTACTTCATTTTAAAAAATATTTCTACATACTACTAAAATAATGAATAATAACAAAAATCATAGTACACCTGGAGCTACACGCTCAAAACAGGTTGCTAGATTTATTTCAGAAAGTGACAGTTTAACAAGATACTGCACTAGATTTGCCTCATCACCGATTCACGAAAACTCGGAATCGTTATTAGAAATTAAAAGTCAAAATCTTAAAAATTTTTGGACTCGCCTCCACGCGGCTCATGACGCCATTGTAGATTCTGACGATTCAGATCTACCACAAAATTTTAAATTATCTGCTACCGCAATATACGAAAACTGCTTGGACCATTACGAAGAAACAAAAGCTATGATCTCCGATCAACTAAAGCTCATTAAAGCAATTGCACCTACTCCATATCCGAGAGTAGAGCTGCCACAAGAAGACAGTCAGAAGGCAAGTTCAGGCATCCAACTCGAGGCGCCCGCATGTGACACAGAAACCTTTTACGGAGGTTATGAAGAATGGCCGTCCTTCCGGGACATGTTCACGGCCGTGTACATAAACCATCCTTAATTATCAGAAGCGCAAAAATTGTATCACCTCAGATACAAAACAAAAGGTCAAGCAGGCGAAATAGTTAAACAGTTCGCATTAAATGACGACAATTTCAATTTGGCTTGGGAAGCTCTAAAAGCTAGATTTGAAAACGAAAGATTACTGGTCGATAAACAAGTAACGACACTAATGAACTTGCCAAAAGTTAAGAAAGGAACAAGTGTAGAATTCATCACACTAGAATCCACTGTTTCAAATTGCTTGTCGATTCTATCGACACTAAATATTCCCACAGACAGCTGGGATCCTATTCTGGTAAACATTTGCACCGCCGCATTATCAGAAGAGTTGTTACTTCTATGGGAGCAATCGCTCTCATCACGAAAAGAGTGCCCAACGTGGCAACAAATGAAAGATTTTCTCACCACCCAATATGAAATTGCGGAAAGGTTAGAAGAAAAAATAATCAAAACTAAGAACAAACGCGACCAAAATGGAAGCTTAAATAGACCCCAAGTTAGTAACAAAATCAATTCAAACAAAAACTATTACAAAAAGCAATCGTTCACATCCGAACAGAAAAAACATACTTCATGCGAACTATGTAAAAGAGGGCATAAACTTATATCTTGCGAGAAGTTCAAAAAATTAAACATTAACGAAAGGAACAACTTTGTCAGATCAAAAAGACTCTGTACAAACTGCTTGTCCCATACACACAATCTTAAAAAGTGCAAAAGCAAATTTAACTGCTTATATTGTCATAAAAGACACAATTCAATGCTTCAATACGGCAGATATCCCATCTCACCCCCAAGAAGCGCTTATTCACAAAGAACCACGGGTATAATTGCAAAAGCAAATCCCGAAAACCAAAATTCGAAAAATTGCCAAGAGACACCATATTGCTCAAAGGCACAAAAAGTTCAAACGCTGCACAGCGAAACACAAAGTGGACTAGTTACAGAACTAGTTACCACCATGCCAACTAAAGTTGAGTATAAAACAAACAGATACCTTAATTCACAATTAAGGAAATTTCGAATGTTGAGGAAACTTCCTCCAATAACAAACAAAACTATAAAAGATCGGTATTGTGAGCACTTCTCTAAAGCCACAACTACTAGATCAAATAATGGCCGGTATGTCGTACGACAACCAATAGAGCCACAATTTTCTAATACCCCACATAAAGGTAGAAAAACCAAAGTCGGAATTCAATCTGACAATAATAAAAATTCAAATATCTGTCACTTTTCGACCCCCCAGGGTGGCCTTCGCCGAACTACAGTTTCGCAGATATAAATACAGCGATGGGTAAACTATTCCCCACATACCAAGCCAATACGGTTTCTGAATATCTATATTGCGCACACAAAGCGATACCACGAACACAACCTAATTACTAATTCAATGTGGCAAAATAAAAATAATATCGCTTATATCTTCAATTGCTTGATAGCTAAACTTTCAAATAATGAGCAAAAACTCAAAAAGAAAGTTAAGTGATCATCATATTTTCAATGTGATACAGTGACGCACCTACACTTACAAAAAGCAAAGGTCGCTCTTATCGCATCTATCCAAGCGATCCTCATATAGGTGGGTTATGGGAATCAGCTATTCAAAGCATCAAATTAATTGCGAAGAACTTTCCATCCACGGCCATTCTCTCGCTAGATCCCTCGAATCACATAGTCCTAACTGAAGGGCTAAGGAGTACCCATTCTGGCCACATCTGAGCGAGGCGTGGAGTTACCATCCTTCATAAGCCGATAACGCAGAAAAGGCAAATAATAAAAAAACTAGTTTAACAAGATGGTAAAGAAATTTGAAACAAATGTAAACCTATCAAAGAAACAACCGCAAATATAACAACTATGAAAAGCAGTTACAAACTCATAAATAAGTAAAATAGTATAGCTTCTAATTGTACGCACGTAAAAACATAAGTATGTTTAAAATCAAAGCCGGTTTTAACATTTACAGGTATTCTGCGCCCTCGGGTACACTACCAGAAGTTCTCCGCTATACATGCAATCTCATATATTGCACATACGTGTAATACTAGGCAAAATATTTGCCTAGGGGGCCCAGTATGTTTAAATGAGTTAAGCCTCCCCCACTTTATCTGGGAAAAACTGGCGCACCCTAGCACAACTCAACTCCCCTGAGACGAACACCATACTTAACATCGGAAAACAGCATGCACTAATACAACACACCTGGGGACATCTTGCATTTCACCACAGCAGGATGACAACTATCTAATTAACAAAAGGATTGGATCATCGCTGCTTTTGACACACTCGCTTATACTTTCGAATAGAAACGTTGACCACACGGTTCCTTCGCGCTGATCTTTTTCGCATATTACCATTTGTTTATAAGTATACATATGTATGTACATATTCGCTAACATACGAATCAGCGTCAACTCGATCGCCAGCGTCGGCAAATAACTCTCGTAATATAATCGCCGTCCCTCCCGTGGATTATATTTACAAACTATATATATATGTATATATATTATTAAAATATTCATTCAGTGATGTAAATAAAATTGTTGAAAAAATAAGGTGTTTACAAATAAAAAACGGACATTTTCATTTTCATTAACCTGGTGGTAGCTGCACCCCACTATATTGAGTGTACATTTCAACACCATGTTTACAAATAGAATAGTTTTTAACGTTCCTGCAAGATATACATATGATAAAGAAGAGATGTATTTGAAGTTACTGTACCATATGTTAGGTACTGCTTCTTTATAGAGCGCTGTCCATCGTTCATCGGCACGTATAATCATAGACTTATGTATGCTTTTAAGTTTTCATAAAACAACAAATATGGTTATCTGTATAACTAGATTCCAGCATAAGGAAATTCATCAAGCCATCTGGCTGTCTCCGGATCGAAAAACCAACAACCAGATCGATCATGTCGTGATAGACGAAAGACACAACTCCCGTGTCTTAGATGTGCGTGCGCTCCTAGGTCCTAACTTCGACTCGGACCACTACATTGTTGTAGCCAAAATTCGCACCCGCCTTTGTGCAAATTAAAACACACGTCAAGAAACACAAGGAAGGTCCAACGTCGAGAAGCTGCAATCACAACAGACAGCCGAGAGAGCATTCGTCAACAACACGGAATAAGGAAACATTGGTTTTCGGAAAATGCAAAAGAACAGCTGGTACGACGAGGAACGCCGTGTCGCAGCAGAGAGAAAACAGACTGCCTACCTCGCAACGTTACGATCGACCACAACACGTGCGGGATGGGATAGATACCGAGAGTTGAAGAAGGAAGAGAGACGCATTCGCAGACAGAAAAACAAAGAGGCCGAAATGCGTCAGTATAAAGATCTTGATAAGCTGGCCGACAGGGGTAATGCTCGAAAATTCTACAAAAGGATGCGGCGACTAACAGAAGGTTTCAAGACCGGAGCATCGCTTTGTAGAATCCCCAAAGGTGATTTAGTGACCGATGCCCAGAGCATATTAAAGTTATGAAGGGAACACTTCTCCAGCCTGCTGAATGGCAGTGAACGCACAACGCCAGGAGAAGGCGAACCCGATTCCTCAATCGATGACGATGGAGCAGAAGTTCCATTGCCCGACCAGGAAGCAGTTCGAATAGCAATTACTCATCTGAAGAACAACAAAAGGTCGGGGGCCGATGGGTGGCCAGCTGAACTATTCAAACACTGTGGCGAAGAGCTCATAAGGAGCATATCAGCTCCTTTGTAAAATACGGGCGGACGAAAGCATGCCCAACGATTGGAATTTAAGTGTGCTCCGCCCAATCCACAAAAAGGAAGCCCCACAATCTGCGCCAACTACTGTGGGATAAGCCTCCTCAACATCGCATATAAGGTTCTATCGAGCGTATTGTGTGAAAGATTAAAGCCCACCGTCAACAAACTGATTGGACCTTCTCAGTGTGGCTTTAGACCTGGAAAATCAACAACCGCCCAGATATTCACCATGCGCCAAATCTTGGAAAAGACCCGTGAAAGGAGAATCGACACACACCACCTCTTCGTCGATTTCAAAGCGGCTTTCGACAGCACGAAAAGGAACTGCCTCTATGCCGCGATGTCTGAATTTGGTATCCCCGCAAAACTAATATGGCTGTGTAAACTGACGCTGAGCAACACGAAAAGCTCCGTCAGAATCGGGAAGGACCTCTCCGAGCGTGTCTATCTATCGTGTGACTTTTTCAACCTGGTTCTGGAGAAAATAGTTCGAGCTGCAGAACTTAGTAGAGAAGGTACCATCTTTAATAAGAGTGTACAGCTGCTGGCGTATGCTGCTGATATTGATATCATCGGCCTCAAGTTAGTTCTGCTTTCTCCAGGCTGGACACGGAAGCACGGAAAATGGGTCTGGCAGTGAACGTGGGCAAGACGAAATATCTCCTGTCATCAAACAAACAGTCGTCGCACTCGCGACTTGGCTCTCACGTCACTGTTGACAGTCATAACTTTGAAGTCGTAGATAATTTCGTCTATCTTGGAACCAGCGTAAACACCACCAACAATGTCAGCCTAGAAAGCCAACGCAGGATAACTCTTGCCAACAGGTGCTACTTCGGACTGAGTAGGCAATTGAGAAGCAAAGTCCTCTCTCGACAAACAAACACCAAACTCTATAAGTCACTCATAATTCCCGTCCTGCTGTATGGTGCAGAGTCTTGGACGATGTCAACAACGGATGAGTCGACGTTGCGAGTTTTCGAGAGAAAAGTTCTGCGAAAGATTTATGGTCCTTTGCGCGTGGGCCACGGCGAATATCGCATTCGATGGAACGATGAGCTGTACGAGATATACGACGACATTGACATAGTTCAGCGAATTAAAAGACAGCGGCTACGATGGCTAGGTCATGTTGTCCGAATGGACGAAAACACTCCAGCTCTGAAAGTATTCGACCCTGTACCCGCCGGGGGAAGCAGAGGAAGAGGAAGACCTCCACTCCGTTGGAAGGACCAAGTGGAGAAGGACCTGGCTTCGCTTGGAATATCCAATTGGCGCCACGTAGCGAAAAGGAGAAACGACTGGCGCGCTGTTGTTAACTCGGCTATAATCGCGTAAGCGGTGTCTACGCCAATTAAGAAGAAGAAGAGTTTTTCTTTGGAAGACCGTATAACTTTTCAAGAGACATAAAATACGACAACAGACACGAATTTTTAGTTAAGTTAAATGAATTTAAAGAAAAACTATACCCCATAATTAAAGAAAAAGTTATGAAAGCTAAATTAAAAAATATTAATCGTCTTAATAAATCTAGGAAACCTCCAGAGCGTAGGAACAAAGAAGAGGATATATATAGAAAAGAATGTAGGAGAAACAAAATAACTGCACGATTCTCAAAACGTAAAGTATTAAAAGATAATGACGTTACTTTACAAACTACTAAAAACAAAAAATTACACAAATCAAAAATTAAACTGAGACCACGAAAATAATAAACAATTATTTACCTTTTGAATAGCCTTTGCTTATGGACAAGTCTTGGAAATACAAAATTCTTACGAAGACCAGAATATGATAGCCCGGAAGATTGGACACGCGAGAACGATTGAAAGTTATTTCAATTTCATTCACATAATAGACTTGGACAATTGTAATTCGCAAACTTCAAAATTAATTACTATCGTAGACAAATTTGAAAAAATAGCCTTCTAAAAGATGCTGCTAAAATTTGTAAGATGAAACTTAAGGGACTCGAAAACAAACTACAGACATTAAATCCATATAACGGCTCTGTAATAAAATATGTAACTGGGAACATGAACGCAAATGACGCTATGACCATAAATAAACAAATACAAGAACTCCAGGACACAACATAAAATTCAAAAATAATAGAGGTAAATCAAAAAAGTTTGAATATACAAATGGTACAGAGATTTAAAAATTTGACAGAGCATATGAATAACAATCAGGAAAGCATTACAAAATTTTTAGAAAAACTCTCAACAAAAACAACTAATCATATTCTAAAAGAAGACAATGGGCTATTAGAAATCCAATACATGAATCAGCTTGATTATAATATAGATTTATTATTGAACCATATCTCTGACATAATAGAAGCTGTAATGCTCGCAAAACTTGGTATAGTGTCAAAGCTTATTCTTCATCCAGATGAATTGGATGAAATAAGACACCATTTTAAATCCCAGAATATTGACTTAGTTTCGGACGGACACCTTTACGTACTTCTGGAACTCCAAGCATATTATAATAATAGCAACCTAATTTTTAATATAAAACTTCCAAATTTGGCTAAAAGTACGAATTCGCTTTTCCATCTCATTCCTCTTCCTATTAATAATACGAAAGTAATTAAAACAAAACTATACGTAAGTTACAATAACCACGAGCTCCAATACTTAACAGAGACTTGCCCAAAACTTGAGAACGTGCATTACTGCAAGAGGTCAAACGACTTCGAAAGCACCAATAACTCAACTTGAATCGCTAGAATCTTGAATAATAAACACCAATATGTCCTGTGAACGATGTGGGGCGCACATCGAATATATTCCAACCGGAAGATAATTATATAATGGTTATCAACGTAAAGGGACTACCGATAACCTCTGATTGTGGGCAAAATTTCACAATTGAAGGAACCTCCCTTCTCCACTACACGAATTGTTCCGTCACGATAGCGGGAATAACATATAAAGACAACCCTTCAGTCCATTGGGGCATAATCTTCGTAGCACCACCAAATCTAGAGAAAGTGCAAATAACAACAATAACAGAGACTTTAAGCCTAGAGAAGATCAAAGATTACAGTTTCATCAACAAAAATGATATTACGAGATTAAGAAAGGATGCAATTCAAAGGAGAAACATAATAACGATAACGACATTTATACTCCTCACCTTAACTATCACTTGTGGAACTCTGTTATGGAAAAACCCCAGGATTCGGTATTATCCTAAACCCACTGAAGATGCTCTGTCTCCACCAACTTCGTTGTGGCCATCGCTCTACTCTAAGGGGGGAGGAGTTATATCGTCACATCAACCCCCACCAAAACCCAGAAGGCACCAATAGAATAATAAGAACATATCATTAAATTTATTTTATTATTTGAGGCATTGCAACAACTGTAATTAATACTTACTTCCTGTTATCAACTGTTGTGCAATTGTTGTTGTTTTAATTTTTACTGACCCATCAAATTTATTTTACTTGCTTGACTTCATAAGACACCAATGGAATAGTAAGAACATGTCACTAAATTTGTTTTATTATTTAAAACATTGCAAAAGTTGTAATTAATACTTACTTCCTGTTATCAACTTTTGTGCAATTATTATTGTTTTAATTTTACTGACTCATCAAATTTATTTTACTTGCTTGACTTCGTGTGGAATTGGTTTGAAAAATAAAAATTATTATTGGTGTAACCTTCGAAGAAATAAGGTGTTTAAAGTGTTTTATTTTAACGGAAGAAAGTTTGAGCAACATAACTGGCGCAGTCGAAAAGCCAACGGTTCGAGTCGAAACTAAGAGTGCTAAAGAAATAAAACTTTGTGAATCCTTGGTCCACATAAGGGGCCGCCTGTTCTAAGTCCGAGGGAATATCGGACGGAAAACAAATACCAAGAGCACATTGGTATAAGGCCACAAGGAGATAAGTGAACCGTTGGAAAAAAGGACATACACCCCTCATGCATACCATTCTTATAGGGGCTCTGTAAGTAAATGAGCGGTTATTGAATTACATATATGTAGTAAAAGTCAATTCTATTTTAATATTATTACATTTATTTCTTTTTTTTTTATGTTTTAAACCACACGATTCTTAAATACACAAAGAGCAGATTATAATTTTATTGCATACATACATATGTATGTAGTAATAGTCAATTCATTCGATGCTGGCTGTTCAACTTTCAATCTTCAACTGCCGTTTTTCTTGCAACGCGTTCGTCAGGTTCGTTCAACAGTGTCAGGGTTGTATTGTTAAGTAAGTATATTCTAAGTCTTTCGTCCACTGCGGTGTTGCCGTCCTACATATATATATAAAATAAAAAAAAAAAATAATTAAAAAAAAATTTTTTTTGAAGAAAAGTTAACATATGTACATAAATATATTGCGAAAGTAGATGAAATTAGAAAATTTTAAATAAAAATATATTAATTCAAAAGAAAGATTGGAAGGATCATTAAAAACGAAATATATATATATATTGTATATATTGTATATATATATATATAATCTTTACAATTTAAAAGAAAATATAACATACATTGCCAAAATCAATAAAATTAAAAAGGAAAAGGAAGAAGTGGAAAAGTAGAAAAAGTTAAATAAAAATTAATTACATATTATTTTTGTGTAGGCATTATTTGATTCCAAATTCCTATCAATCGGAACCAAATTATCTTACGTAAATAAAACAGATTATTTTTGATGAGTAGTAAATCTAGATATTTTCCATATCCTAAAAGTTTTAAGATTTTTAAGTCAAGAAGGCTGCCCGTTATATCCGAGGACAGTACATTAAATTTTAATATGCTTTCAAATACAGAAGTTCCAAGTATATCAGGGACTCAAACGACAACTAATAGTAACAACATGAATAATATCGACATTTTTAACTCACTTAGAATTCCAGATGCAATCAAGGACCTTGGAGGATGGAGTCATGTGTAGAAGTTCACGCAAGTGAGGAAAGTTCTCTGATCGCCATTCACTTGGGAGTGGCCAGAAACGATTCTTTTACACATGGCTCAAGCAGCTCACTACTTCCGGTCTTTGACCAAGTATCCTCTGGGTAGCCT